>NC_081558.1:74829993-74830679 GCF_022355385.1 Mustela nigripes | reverse complement strand
GCTCAGGTCATGATCTCAAGGTCCTGGGATCGAGTCCCACATCGGGCTCTCTGCTCAGCAGGGAGCCTGCTTCCTCCTCTCTCTCTCTCTGCCTGCCTCTCTGCCTACTTGTGATCTCTCTCTGTCAAATAAATAAATAAAATCTTAAAAAAAAAATAAGCCACACAAAAGGATAAATAAGTACTTACTAGAAGTATTTAATATGAAAAAAATTAATACATCCATAGCAAAATCCTAGAACTATTGCTGAATATGTTGTAAATAGTGGCAAATTTTTTAAAATGCAGCTAATCTTTATCCTGTTATTCAAATAAGACTTCATTAAAATGCTACCAAAGGGTCTCATGGAAAATGTATTTGCTTGGGTCAAATTTAATAAACATGTATTAAGCTCCCACTATGAGGAAAGCACTTTACCTTTCAATGTAACTGTTTTATATTTTTTGATCCACTCTTTAAATATCCAGGTATAAGGTGATATCTCACTGTGGTTTTGATTTGTATTTCCCTGATGCCGAGTGACATGGAGCACTTTTTCATGTGTCTGTTCGCCATCTGGATGTCTTCTTTGCAGAAATGTCTGTTCATGTCCTCTGCCCATCTCTTGATTGGATTATTTATTCTTTGGGTGTTGAGTTTGCTAAGTTCTTTATAGATTTTGGACACTAGTCCTTTATCTGATATTT
>NC_081558.1:74800814-74829593 GCF_022355385.1 Mustela nigripes | reverse complement strand
GGGGGTTTGGGAGAAGGGGGTGGGATTATGGACATTGGGGAGGGTATGTGATTTGGTGAGTGCTGTGAAGTGTGTAAATCTGGTGATTCACAGACCTGTACCCCTGGGGATAAAAATATATGTTTATCAAAAATAAAAAATTAAAAAAAATAATAATAAATATCCAGGTATAAGCACCTCTTCCTTCAATTGTAACATTTTAAGTTCTTTTTAAGAAATTTTATTTTATTATTTTTTTGTAGATTTCCCCCAGTTTTATTATATTCTGTCAAAAGAATACAAAGCCATCATAGTAAATTAGGAAAATAAATGATCTGTATTCCCAAAGATCTAGAACCATCGTTACATGTTTCTCTTCTCTACTTTAACCTTGTATTTTTTTCTATCTTTAATTTGAGATATTAATATATTTATTATATCTGTTATTTACCAATCAGCTTTCCCCAGATTAGTAAATAATCTCCACACCATAAGCATTTCCCATTTTTTACATTTTTTATTTTTAGGAATATGATTTTCAGTAGCTGGCTAGTGTTCTGTGAAATGAATGAAGTTATTTAGGTAATCCTGTTCTCTTGGACATTGTATTAATTAGGTAGAGACTAAGCAGCTGGAACAAAGAGAACTTTAATCATTCAAATACAATAGAAGTTTCTTTCTCTCTCTTGATAGAGCACAAAGATAAGCAGGTGGACTGGCTGTGATGAGTGGCTTTGCTCTGTAAGGTCCCCTAAAATCCAGATTTTTTTCTGTATTATTTCTCTTCCATCTTCAAGGGTTTTGCCCCCCCTTTTTTTGTGATTGGAATTATTTCATGAGCACTATGTCCTTGCCCTTTATGTGAAGGGCAACTTACTTCCTTATAAAAATGTCATCTGATAAAACCTGGGGAGGAGAATGGTGGTGTTATTACAAAATGAAGAAGGGGAGAATAGAATGTGGGGAGCAATTAGTTATATCTGCTATAGGCATCCAGATTTTTCTATTGTAAATATTATAGAGAACTATTTTGTGTATCAGTATTAATGTGTACATTTGATAAGCGATTTGAAATATATACTAAATAATAGGTAAAAGTATAGTGTGCTTTTGCAGTTTTTGGTCTATGCATTCTGAACACCTTTGGGAAGATTCCGTCTTCACTATTACTTTTTATTTTAGTTTTTGGCAATTCTTTAGTTTAAAATGGCATTTCAAAGGCACCTGGGTGGCTCAGTCAGTTAAGCATCTGCTTTCAGCTCAGGTCATGATCCCAGGATCCTGGGATCCAGCCCCATGATGGACTCCCTGCTCAGTGGGGGAGTCATCCTCTCCCTCTCTCTCTGCTCTACCTGCTTGTGCTCTCTCTCTCTCCATCAAATAAATAAATAAAGTCTTAAAAAAATAAAATGTCATTTCAGAGGTGCCTGGTGGCTCAGTGGGTTAAGCTTCTGCCTTCGACTCAGGTCAGGATCCTAGTAGATCCTGGGATCAAGTCCCGCATCAGTCTCTCTGCTCGGCAGAGAGCCTGCTTCCTTCTCTCTCTCTCTCTTCCTGTCTTTCTGCCTACTTGTGATCTCTCTCTGTCAAATAAATAAATAAAATCTTTTTAAAAAATGGCATTTCATTATGCTGTTCTTTTGCATTCATTTCATGGCTAGTAAGCTTGTTTTTTAGGATTATTGACCACTTATATGTATTTTGTAACTTATCTAATGATATCCTTGGCTAATTAGAATTTTTTCCTGATTTATCAAATTCTAACTAACTCTTGTCATAACATATGCCATATTTCCCTATTTTATCATTTTTCTTTTAATTGTATTTTTTTTTCTTACAGACTTTTTCATCTTTATGTATTTGGATCAGCCCAAATTTTCCATGATATCTTTCTTCTTTTTTTGTTTTTTGTTTTTCTGTTTTCTTTTGCTTATAAAAGAATATAAAAATATTTTTACTTAATAAAGCTTAATAAAGCTTAAACTAGCTGACTGAGGTATAAAAATTGCCACTTAAAAAGATCATTGTTTTGATTTTTTTCTTTATAGTCCTAAATTTCTATGTGGTTGAAAATTAACAAATATTAAATATTTTTTTGAACTTTTTTCTTCACTGAATTACTCAGTAATGTGCTTTACTGGTTGTTGAGTATGTGCCAGATACTCTGTTAAATAAGGTACCATAGACCTAAGATAGAGCTTGTGCATTAAGCATAGTGCCAATGAATTCTGTTTTTCCCTACGAGTTTGAAATGCCATTTTTCTGCATTTAAATCCTTATATATTTTGGATCTCTTTTGGCTTTCTTTTCCATTAGATTCTATTACTTTTTACTATGGTATCAATCCTAGTTACAGTTGGGGGAGGTATGTCCTAATTAATACAAAATGTCAAGCAAAAGTCAAGACTCAATGAAACAAATCTCATCTAAATTCCTTGTATAGTGGTAATAATGTTAATCTGAGGGAGCCACCAAGAAATGAAATGAAACAAAATAAGAAAATGTGTATTATGTTTTTGTGTTAAATATACTTTAATTCTCAATTACTGGGATAGCCATTTTTTTAATTGAAAGAATTAGGTATAATAATGAAGTCATCAAACTGTCATCAAAATATGATAGGACCCCAGATAACTGCATATAATAAAAGTGTAATAATAGCTTATGAGCAGAAATTCCAGTAATTGGACAATTGCCGTTACCTACGTTTTTTTTCTGCTTTCATCTTTAATCATTTTTGTACTGTGTAAAATTGCTACATGACTAAGCTCTGATGCTTTATGCATATGTATGATTAAATATTTGCCCTCATTAACTGGTAACTATCTATGCTTAATTCCAGTGCCTTATGTGGCTCTTAGAATTTTTTTAATGTTCTTAGACTTACATATATATGCATATTACATAGTCTTCCTACTTAAAAATACATACTTGCCCTTTAAGAATTAGTTTGATACATAATTTTATCATCATAATTATATCTGTTGCCAAGGTATTTGAATGTTTCTGTGTTCTTTGTCCAAGTATTTCAATTTGTTGTCAAATTTCATGTACTATCATCAGTGACTGTATTCTGTTATTATACTACATTGCAATCATCTTATTTTCAATCAAAGACTATTTACAAAATTTAAAGTCTCATAAAAATAAACTACCATCAATTATAATTTGAACTACATTTTCTTGGCTAGATAGATACTGTGTGACTTTCTGCAGCCACATTTGAATCTGAATCATAGTGATAGATTTTCTGATGATTAATTCTTTGACTTTAAAAATACTAATGACTTGGGACGCCTGGGTGGCTCAGTTGGTTAAGCAGCTGCCTTCGGCTCAGGTCATGATCCCAGCGTCCTGGGATGGAGTCCCACATCGGGCTCCTTGCTCCGCAGGGAGCCTGCTTCTTCCTCTGACTCTGCCTGTGCTCGCTCTCGCTCGCTCTCTCTCTGACAAATAAATAAAGAAAATCTTAAAAAAAAAAAATGCTAATGACTTGAAGGCAAGCATTTTTTCATGATCTAATGTATGTTGGTCATGATCTGAGCTATAAACTTATACAGGGACCTCATTTCTCCATGTGGTATATGAGTAATGCAATTGAATTATATTTATCTTTCACTTTGTGAAAGATAATGCATCATTTCTTTGGTATCTTTGGGTGATATACTAGGAAATGTTTTCTATTCCTTTATTAAATTTAAAACTTTTTAAAAAATATATTTTACTATGTTTTGCCATTAGCAATTACAGGTGCCTGTGCTAAAACCAAAGATTCCAGATCACCAAACTAATACAATTCTCTTTATACAATTTTATACAAAGTTCCAAAATGATATCGGTCCATCACAGTAATCCTGTGAAGAAGTGTGAATGTGTAACAACAAAGTTTTTTACTTGCTCAACATTGAGAGATTCAGAGATGTTAAGTGATAGCCAAATTTACACAGTTGGAAGATGCCTGATACATTCTTGAATTCCAGTCTCTGACCATTGTGTTTAGGATCCTTTTCAGTATATACCAAAACAAAAACAAAAATGAAAAAATCAAGAAAATGTTCATAATAGGATATTGACTGATTTAACCTTACCGAGTATTATTTATTAAAAATATTGACTTGAATTCAGAATATTGCACAAGTATATATTTAAAGCATCACTAGGTAAATGAAATTAATTACAATAAGTACCAAAAATTTGTTCGTTTTGTATTGAACATTGGCTTGCCTTTACGTTCTGTTTTACCTTCTTTTGAATTTATAATTCTAATCTACTATAAGGAAAATAATTTTGTTCATATTTGTTGTTTATATTAAGCTTTTAAAATTTAAAATGATTACTTTTATCAGTTTAAGATGTGTTGATTATGGGAAATTTTGAACAGATGAAAGAAAACGAATTATAGGTATTTTTAGCATCTAGAGATGACAAATACTGGAGATACCTTTTATCAACCTGTATGTATACATATATATATATGTGTACACATGTATATATACATGAACACAGGTACACATACATACTTAAATAGAAATTCATACAAACATTTTCTTTTTTAAACAAAATTGAGTGTATTCTTGTTAAAAAACAAAATTCAATCAAATAAATTTAAAGATCTAATCTGCTTTATTAGATGACTCATGAAACGGGAGGCATCCTGTGTAGTAAGCAAACAGGAGCTCCAAGAAACTGTACAAAATGGAGGGTTTTTGTAGGAAGGAGGGCGGGGCAAGAAAGTTATAAACAAAAGAAAAGCAAGGATTATTCCAGACAAGGTAATTTTCCCTTGGAGAGTAGAGCAAAGGGGCTAATGCAGATTACCTCATCTTCCTCTGGGGAATGAAGAGGGCCCCGTGGCAGACTTATTGGAATCCATCAGCAATTTCTGACTGACTTATTAAAACTGCTTTTCTGGGAGAGGTTGAGATTTCAGTCAGTTTAGGTATTTAGTCTCAGTTTACTGACTTGGGTCCCTAACCAAACTGTTACCATTTGGGGCCTGTGGTTTTCTTTTTAACATTCTATACTTAGAGTATATTGAGCATTGTTAGAATTTCCCACAATCTTCGATAGCATAATCTTTACATTTGCATTATATCAATATTTAAACAAACGATATTCATTCCTCCCTTTATCTTTATTTTCATTGAACAAACTATATTTTTATTACTAATAATAAATGTTATCATACTAATAAAATCTAGTAATTTTATTAATTACTTTTATGACAGGAAAGAACAAGTGACAGCTTTTAACAAAAGAAAACTTTAATTAATAATGTTATACACTTTGTCTTGTTAAACAGGATATGGTAGTGATACCAATAATAGGGCTTTTATGAAACAAGATGGGATTGGGAGGGAGACAAACCATAAGTGACTCTTAATCTCACAAAACAAACTGAGGGTTGCTGGGGGGAGGGGGTTTGGGAGAAGGGGGTGGGATTATGGACATTGGGGAGGGTATGTGCTTTGGTGAGTGCTGTGAAGTGTGTAAACCTGGTGATTCACAGACCTGTACCCCTGGGGATAAAAATATATGTTTATAAAAAATAAAAATTAATTTAAAAAAAAGATTTTATTTATTTGAGTGAGAGAGCATGAGCTGTGGGGAAGGGTGAGGGAGAAGGAGATGCAGACTCCCTGCTGAGCTGGGGCTCAGTCCCAGGATTATGACCTGAGCTGAATGCAAGTGCTTAACGGACTGAGCCACTCAGGTGCCCCAATAATAGAACTTTTAAACTGACATAAATCCATATGCAATATGATGGCAGAGGACCTCAGAAGACATAATTGCTGAGAGATGAGCACTTGCTAATGAGTAAGATTTGAGGGTCCCCTGTAGAGCTTGAGTCCTGGGCATACGGTGGAACATCTGTGATGTTCTGAGGACTGACTTGATCCTGTGGCTGTTCCAGGAATAAGCAGTTCTGGAAAGCCAGAACTCATGGCCCAAAAGGGTCACTAGTGCTGTGTCCATCACCAGCTCATCTTCACGATGGAGGTAGGTCTATGAGAATTTTTGGCTCGGTGACTGGAAGTCTGAGATTAGGAGGGGCCACTTCTCTCTTCTATTCTGGCCATACGCAGCACCTAAGAATTTGTTCTTTTTCAAGGACTTGGCCTTGAATATTTAATTTAATGGCCTTTCATATTTAGGTTAAAGAAGATTATGAGAACATTTTCTTTAGCTCTTGCTTCCTCTAAGTACCTGCAAGTCTGACCATCCAGAAAACCCTAAAAACTATTTAAAAAAAAAAAAAAAGTTTAGGAATGAAAAGAAAAAAATAATCTATGCCTCTCTTGTAAGGTGGTACCTTGAGAAAAACTATTTTTATATATCACCTTCCTGGAGGAGAACATAGAAGAGGACAAATGCCCACTTTTGTTTAGAATTATCTGTGATTTTCAGTCTGGATTATAACTAATCATATACTTATATAGATTATTCAATATTTGCCATTTTTAAACATTTTTCTTCACCTTGGATGGGAGTCTCTTTCATTAATTTCTCAAGTGGGATTTTATTTTTCTATTTCTTTATTTAGTCTAATTTTTACTTAGTTACTTAAAAGGCCTAGCTTGTATGGGGCACCTGGGTGGCTCACTTGGATAAGAAGCAGAGCCTTGGTTTTGGCTCAGGTCATGATCTTTGTGCGCTCTCTCTCTCCCTCTCAAATACATAAATAAATATTTTAGAAATAAAAATAAAATGTCTGGCTTATAAGTAGCATCCTTACCTGATTTACAGAGCTAGCGTAACATTTCCCCTGTTTTCAACCTCAACTATTCCTTTTAACAAGAATTAGGGGCAGAGGAGACCTGTGTTGAATTAGATCTCAAAAACATGTCTGTGCAACAGTTTCTGAGGTGAAGATTCTAATTTATTTAAATATTTCTATTTTTGACATTTAGCCTGTTTCTCAATTTTGCCTTATGAATAATGCTGTAACAAATTTTATATTTATAATTTTATCCACAGATCTCAAAATTTCCTCTGTTATCAATTCCTTCTTAACTCTAAAAAACTCAGTAATACACTATTTTAAGACTGCCCTTAAGGTGATACAGGACACCTAGTCAGTCTATTAAAAGGGTACTTCCTTCCCTGCCCTCTCCTGCCTCTGCATAATTCAAACTGGTGACTGTGGGGAATACTCACTAAAAGGTGTAAATTTTAGGGAGATGTTTTTATTCCTGTATGTATGTAGTCTCTATCCTTTTAAACATTTACAACAATTAAATCTTTAGCCTATAAAGGAGACTTAGTGTGAGTTAAATTTACCTGGTATTTATCAAATATTTATTATGTACATTAACAATGAACCAGATGGTGGGAGGGCAGGAAATAAAATATAAGAGGAGATTCTTGCTTTCATGTATTTACTGGCTTCATTGGGAAGTGTTGAATGTTGTTAATAGATTAAAAAAAATCTATTGAGTATTAAAGTAAGGAGAAGTAGGGGCATCTGGGTGGCTCAGTCCATTGAGCATCTGACTCTTGATTTCAGCTCAGGTCATGGGATGGTCCTGGGATGGAGCCCCACATTGGGTTCCATGTTCAGCAAGCAATCTTCTTAAGGACTCTTTCTCTTTCCTTTTTGCCCCTTTCCCAGCTTCCTCTCCCTGTCTCTCTCTCAAATAAATAAATAAATCTTTAAAAAGAAGAGTAAGGAGAGGTATTGGTGGCCAGTTCAAATGAGACTGATCTATTATTGGAGGATGGGTTTTAGTCATTGATACACCAATAAAATTGGTTCCAGAATGGCTTTGTAAAGTCTATAATTAATATTTACTTTTAATTACTAAAGTAATAACTACATCTATTTTCACAAATTCAGATAATACAGAAGTTGTTAGAATAAAATGGATAGGTGTCCATTTACTCACTACTTCTCCTTCAGAGCAATCACTTTGTATATATTTCAAAACCATGTATACACATACAGTTCTTATGGTTCTATTCTGTGTTTTTGAGTTTTGCAATTCTGGAAATTGGGCCGTACAATATGTATTGTTTTGCAACTTCTTCATTCATTTTTATTATTTTTTACTTAACAATAAATTGAGAGAGTCTTCCATGCCATTGTCTATAAGTCTAAGTCAAAATTTTATCTGTAATTTACAATATCATGAGCTAAATAAATGAGTGTTGCTGGGGAGGTTTGTTACCCAGCAGTGTATGACCAGACTATCCAATGAGAACTGGAATTGTGCATGCTCTTAGCCTCAGTTTATCATCTTCAGACTTGATGTCTCACATACACACACACACACACAGCACAGCACACACATACCACCATCCCACATCATATTTATGTTTTCTTCTTGTTTAATAGTTTTTTTTTTAAAGAATTTATTTATTTGACAGAGAGACAGCGAGAGAGGGAACACAAGCAGTTGGAGAGGGAGAAGGAGAAGCAAGCTTCCTGCTGAGCAGAGAGCCTGATGCGGGTCTCAATTCCAGGACCCTGGGATCATGACCTGAGCCGAAGGCAGTTGCTTAATGACTGAGCCACCCAGGCACCCCTAATAGTTTTGAATAACCAGATAGTAAGCAGATCAGCAAAGGTTAGGATTGGAAGAAGAATAAGTCATTCCTGTTCCACGTGATTCATTTTTCTGAATGGACTAAAGAAGTGTCAGATGAAAAGTGAGATTGGGAACCCCAGAACTGTGATCTGGATCTTCTTCTGTGCCACAAACTATGTTTATATGATTCAAACCTATGATTATATGTTTGTTCCAGAGACAGGCAGGGAGAGGAGCAGTGAGATACACAATACTGTGTTGGTCACAGAGTATGAGGAGACTATGTATCTATTTGTAGCAATCTGGATCTCCTTCCTTTTGTTGACCTTGTAAAAGGGAGCCATGGACCCCATCCCCCCACCCCCAACTTTATCCTCCTCCTCACAAGTTCTCTCTCACTTAAATTGCAAAGTTACTTGGTTCACTGTAGTTCCTTCCCACGAGCCCCACCCCTAATGGAATAAAGGAACCTGGCTGACAATAGAGTTTTACCGTGTCTGCTGCATCAGCTTCTGACTCTTGGGGTATATTTGCAACCAGATTTCAGTTATGTTTATGAACTGGAACCTAGGTCCCCTGAAAAGAGACCCGTAAAAGAGCTGGGCATGCCTGATTACTTAGCAGGTACTCAGGGGAGTACTAAGTGTGGAGGGTGGGCCACTGATTCTGAAAAGAAGGAGGTTTTCTTACCAAATTCCTAGTACCAAAGAGCTTCCTCTTAAAGCCAGAGATATGCTCCATGGAGAGGCAATAAAGTCATCCCTCAAGGACAGAAATTGCCATGCTCCCTCCCTTAGGGTGTGATAATCAAAAGTGGTGACCCTGCCTTCCTGGGAGCAGGGCCATCCAGCCACGGAACGTGCAGGGAGCACTTCCTGGATGAGTTCATGAGCAAATAAACCTTGAGCCGTGACTTGAAAAATTTGGCTAGATGGATTTTTTTTAAATTAATGAATATTCAGCTGATTTCTTCAAGGTTTTCAAGAAGAGTGAAACAAAAACAACCAATCTGAAGACTTACACAACTGTGGAGACTTCCGGATACTGGGTGGAGGGCTGGAGAAAATAGTGACAGCCAGAGATCTGGGAAACAAATGGGGGGTTCTGTAGTCCTTCTAATTGCATTGAGGATGTGGCTCCATCTGCTGAAGTGGGAAATCTCCTACCACTGAATTTCTTTTCCTCCTTCTCTCAAGAACTCTCACCTTCATCATAATACCAGGTTATATTTTTCTCAGGAGAAGTTTTACTTTGCTCTTTGTAGCTTGTGGCATGCCTACGCACCAGGGGTTAATGTTAAATACATGCCACTCTTGGCATATGAAACTAACCATGGTATAGACAGCACTGAGATGGGAGGGCTGCTCCTCCACCAAGACCTACCTGGTTGCAGCTGCTTTGTGCAATCGTTCAGCAGACCCCCACCATCATTGTGGTTGATCCCGATACCCCTCCTTTTCATCACAGGCCCTTTATAACCTAAGAATAGGAATGGCTGCCAAGCATGGTTGAGAAGCTTGCCAATCAAAAACAAACCACATCTCTCTGTGAGCATCCAATGGTGAAAGTGGATAGTAATTTCACTCAACTAATCATCATGAGAATCAGAGACTATACCAAGCATTAGAAATTACTGACAGGAAGTTTAAGTATTCAGAAATTTACTAGCAGGAAGTTGACCCTTCCCTACATCTACATAGGGGACAACCAGGAAATAGGAAAAGCGGTAGGCAGAAAAGAAGAAAAAAAGATTTCAGAGAAGGGTAATCTATTTTATCCACCACTTTGGGAGAATTCATAAAATCAGTGATTTCTCCTTTGGAATAGAAACGCTGCCAATTGTTCCCGAAGCTCTGAATTTATGATTTTTAAATATGTCTGAGATTCGGTGATGACATTTTGTTTTTAAGGGAAGAAGGAGACACACTCTTTAACACCTTAATTCTGAAGAAAACTGGATAAATGTTTCTTGAAACAAATCTGGATTCTTATACTTGAAGAATTGAGTGGAATGAATCTCTTTATCAGCCCCAGCTGTATACCTCATCTCTTCAGGGAATTTACTTGAATTTCTAGAGGTTGACTTAGTTCCATCTCTAGTTTCTGAGCTGGTCTTCTCTGGAGGATGGAGCTCTGCTCTTTGCCCTTCTACTCTGGGAAAGGGGAGGGAGAGGAGCATTAAGCCCCTTTTCCAGGTGTACTGCTCTGTGAATAAGGGCACTAAGACAGAATCCCCAAATCCTATGAGTTTCAATGTCCCTGTTCTGATCATAGGATTCTGTAGCACAAAAGTACTTTTTTTTAGTTAGCCTCCACAGAAGTGGCTGCCTTTCCTGTCCCTATCCTGAGTTCCTCTGTAAAGGCTGTGATCTGTAGAGTTGCCTTATAACTTTTATTATATTTTTAATGATGTTTTGTTAAGTCACCGTACTACACATCTCCTTATAACTTTAATCTGGCTTTGTTCTTAGTAGAGCCTCTCTCTGGTCAATGTTCTTCACATCTAGGGACCCCCAAATCTCAGCAATCTATCTGGACTTCTAAAGTTTAATCATTTCCTCTGTTTCTGGAGGTTGAGCCTGGTTCACCTTCTAGGACCCCTTGTTGTATTATCTTAGATCACAGGTTGCAAACTCACATGAATTCTGAATGGAAGGGGCTGAGTAAGGATTGATTGGACTAGAAAATAAACACCTCATTTAAAGAAGGTAGTCCCAAGTCATAGCCCACTGATCGTGGCAATTCGAGACAAGAAGGAATCTGAATTCTGGTGTGAAATCTTCTTATTAGAAAATGTTAGCACTGATTCATTTTTTTCAAGCAATGACATATGAACCAAATAAACTCCAGCTGCCTCCTGACCTGTGATACAACCATATACGCATGAATTCTATCTTATACCATGTTCCTGAATTAGGCAGTAACTACTGTGTCTGTGCTTTTGTCTAGGTGCCCAAGCCTGTGCTGTCTAGACTTCTGCATCTCATTGTGTTTTCTAGTCAAGCAGATGCTTCATCGCTCATCCTATCCTGCTGCTCATGCATTTCCCATCTTACTGCATGTTGGAGCATTTTTTTTGAAATATGATTTTCTAATTTGAGAAACTATAAAGCAACCCTAGTGTGCTAAGGACTATGAAGTTTGTCAAGAATATAAACATCAAATATTAAAAAGATAATAAGATATAGACTTTGTTCTCCAGCAGTATGGAAGACATAACCCAAGTTGAACCTCCAGTGAGTAATATTCTTGTAAAATCCCCTCCCCTTGAGGGGGAATCTGTGACTGGTTTCTACCAATGGAGCATAGCAGAGGTGATGGGATGTCGGTGCCTTGAATAGGTTGTGTTAAATGGCACAGGCGATGGGGTGTCATGCCCATGATTACATTTTGTTATGTAAGAGTCCCTCTTAACAGACTGGAGCAAGGAAATCTCCTTCTGGTCTTGAAGAATCAAATATCTATTTCGTGAACTCCCTATTGGAAGGTCATGTGACAGGAACTGTGGGTAGCCTCCAGAAGAGAGGCCATAGTCATACAGCTACAAAGAAATGAATTCTTCCAATGATCTGAGTGAACTTGAAAGTGGATTTTTCCCTAGTCAAGCCTATAGAAGAGACAACACTTTGATTACAGCCTGTGAGAACCTGAATAGAGGAAATAGCTAAGCTCTGTCTGCATTCCTGTTTTATGAAAACTGTGAGGTAACACATATGTTCTTTTAAGCCACTACTATAGCAGTTTACAGCTTACCATGTAAAACACAATAACCCATTCAACACATAGAACAAGATGAAGAGACATTTACGTGCTTAAATTCCTTTAGGGAGAAGGCTGTACTTGTTTGGAAGAAAAGATTTGATTGGCTAGGTCCCAAGGCTGCACCTAAGGCTACTGTAAAACCCAAAACAAGATGGCGGTGTTTTCTTTATCAAAAGAAAGTTATAGGCTCTGGATATTCTAAAGCTATCATCAAGGTTCTGAGTCCTTCTCTCTCTCTCTCTTTTTAATTTAATTTAATTTTTTCAGTGTTCCAAGATTCATTGTTTATGCACCACACCCAGTGTTCCAAGAAACATGTGCTCTCCATAATACCCACCACTAGGCTCACCTTTTTTGGACATATGCTACCTTTTGGTTCATACCTCCTCCCTGCTGTTCTCTGTATCCCACAGGGAAGCAAGGTCCTGGAATGTTCTTTCTACTAGCTATTACCAGTGGGGAGTATTGGGAGGAAATTAGAGAGGGATGAGCGATGTCAAGGTCTCACTCTCTCCTGGTCCCTCTCTAGCTCTGATGACACCTTACACAGCAGCTACATGTCTTCCACTGCTCTTGCTTCCAAGGGAATGGCCTACTGTGGTTATAGCTTCTAGAGCTTCAATGTGCAGTATTGTGGCCACTAACTTATATAGCAACATACAGCTATATAAATTTAAATTAATTAAACTTAAAAGCAAAAATTCATTACTTTAGGTGCACTAGCCACCAAGTCCTAAGTAGCCACTGTTGCTAAAGGCTACCATATTGGAAAATGCAGATATAGATAATTTCCACTATCTCAGAAGTCCTGTTAGACAGTGAGTAGAGTAGTAGAGAGTTATGTGGCTCACAGTCTCCGGTAATATCACCTTCTCTTTTTGCTATTCTTGTCTAAGGGTGGGCATGGCAGCTTGATGCTGCTAGTCTCTGGGTTTTCTCACTGTTCTCTAAGTTGACAACATTTCTATTACCTGTATAACCAGCCCCCTGCATTGAGTCCCTCTGTTGCAAATAACCAAGTTATTTTTTTTTTTTCCTATTCAGACTTTGATTGAAATACCAGAAGAGGAAAGGATAGGATAGTCCACATTTCTGTATTAGCTATACATTATTGTATAACAGTTTTCCCTTAGACAAGCAGCTTAAAATAATGAACATTTATTATATTCCAGTGTCTGTGAGTTAAGAATTGGGTAGCTTTGTGGTTCTGGCATAATCTTTCATTAAATTGTAGTCAAAGTGGTGGCAGGAGCTGAAGTCACATCTGAAGGCTTCACTGGGGGAGGATTTGCTTCCAGACTCACTTAGATAGTAATGGCAGGTCTAAGTTCCTTGCTGGCTGTTGGCTGGAACTCCTTATCATCTGGGCTTTTCCAAAGACTGAGTGTTGCATGGAGTGACACTGGCTTCTTCAGGAGCATATGATCAAAGTGAGTATCCAAGATGGAAGATGTCATCTTTTATAACTTAAATGGCATACATTTCTACAGTATTTCATTGACCTCACAGACCAACCCTAGTTCAATGTTGGAGGAAGACACAGGATGGGAATGCCAGGAGACTGAGATCATTAGAAGTCATCTTGGAAGCTGCCTACCACAAGTACTCCAGAGAAATTGAGTAGATTTGATGTATAAGAGATTGTTCCTTCTCTCTGTGACTTAAATCGGAAAGGGCAGGAGCCCACACAACAAAGGGTAAAATAATGTCTTGGCTTAGAGGACTTTGATGGGAAAAGTTCAACACCACAGTGACACTATGTCGATTTTGAATTGTGTGTGCCATTCAGGTGTCAGAGGCCATTGCTCACTGTTTCAACTTAAATCAAGGAAATGATGGAAAATTATAAAGATAATATAGTACTTGCTCTGAAACACAATTCGAAAGCATTTGGTTTACTTAAAATCAAGGTTTGGGACAATGTCATAACGTTCAGATGCAATATTTTCTCAAAAGGACAAAAAAAAAAAAAAAAAAAAAGCCCTGTTGAAGCAAAACTTATTAGCTTTCTGGTTGGCTGGTTCTGTTTTCACAGGAGCCAGGAACCTTGCATGATGGTTTAGCAGAAGTTCTGTAAGCCTTGGGCAGCTCTTGGCTGTGCAGTAGTTTTCTACAAGGAAAGATGCAGGGAACAAGATTCTTTATGGGTAGCTGGCAGGTGATGGAGTCAGGGCCATTCGGTGGGGTCAGGATGAAAGGAGAGAGTAACTTCATCGTGTGTGTGTGTGTGTGTGTGTGTGTGTGTGTAAGAGCTGAGGCTGCCTATTGAAGTCAGCTTTTTTTCCCATGTAAGTGGACTTGAGGAGCAGGTGGCACTGAGACCCACGTGTTCAGTGGCAGCAGCACAGTCCTTGTCACTTCCTGCAGAAAGAGATCCTATCTTATCCCCAGTCACTTATGTTTACGTTTAGCCCACTCTTTCCCACTCTTCAGATCGCTTTTGCTGAGGAACACAATCTGTCTGGGAAATGGGCCAGTTAAAAGAAATTGGCATTTCAGAGAGATATGTACCTATCTACTATTCAGGATAGAGGGAGGCAATTTCTAAGGAGCATTTTTTTTCTTGAAAAGAGAAAGAGACAAAGAGTAAGAATGAGAAAGGGAGTGAGGCTGAAGTAAACCCAGGATGTAAAGTAAAATTTTTTTCCCAATGAACTTCAGTGAATAGTTTCTTTCCTTCTTTCTTTCTTTCTTTCTTTCTTTCTTTCTTTCTTTCTTTCTTTCTTTCTTTCTTTTTAAATTTAAATTGAAAGGCATTTTCATGTTTGCAAGTTCTAAGCTGTAGAAAATAAACCCTGGAAGTAGATTGCCTGGGGTAAGATTTAATTAAACACTATACAGTAAATTAGCATAATTTGATGAGGATCAGCTTTAGTTCCTAGAAACTGCAACAGGCAGAAATTTTAATTTTGTAATATCTTTTAAAGTTCCACTCTCTCATCTCCAAAGTGTAGTTTTGGAAAACAAAAACTAAACAAGGTATTACCAAGCAGAAGGCAATTTATTAAGGAGATGATGTACTGACAGTGGGCTATGAGGAGGGTTTTAATGCAGATACTGAAAGTCTGTAAGAACGGTCCTCCATAAAAGAAGATATATGGAAAAGGGAGTTGAATTCCTTAGCTTGAAGCAGAGAGGTTATCCAATATTATCATACCGCCCTGGGCTGTGACAATTAGAATTTCAAGCTAAGGCCTTCTTCCACCCTTCCTTCCTCCATTGGTCCCTCTCTCCCTTCCTCATTTCTTTTTCTCTCAATCTCTTTCAAAATAGGAAGACTACTGTAAGACGTAGAAGTTTACGAAAGAAAAAAGGAAGGAAGGAAGAAAGGAAGGAGAGAGGAAAGAAGGAAAGACAGTAGGAAGGAAGAGAGAAAGAAAAGGAAAAGGAGGGAACCAGACACATTAAAAACAAAACAAAACAAAAAAACACTTCTATGAGTGCAGCTATTTGGATGCTATTTTGCTGCGGCCTGTATGTTAGTGCACATGTCATCAATCTTACACAATATTCACCATTTTCTTGGTGCCTAAGGAACCATCTGTATGTGAGTCTTAAGAAGCAAAAATATGCTCACTATGGAAAAAACAAACAAACAAACAAACAACAAAAAACGGGAGGAAGGCTCTCGGACAACTGTGCTCCAGAAAACCCTCTCCCATGGGAGTCTGTAAGTGGGAAATCATTCTTTTTTTTTTTTTTTTTTAAAGATTTTATTTATTTATTTGACAGAGAGAGATCACAAGTAGGCAGAAAGGCAGGCAGAGAGAGAGAGAGAGGAGGAAGCAGGCTTCCTGCTGAGCAAAGAGCCCGATGTGGGACTCGATCCCAGGACCTTGAGATCATGACCTGAGCCGAAGGCAGCGGCTTAACCCACTGAGCCACCCAGGCGCCCCAGTGCGAAATCATTCTAAAGAGGGAGCAAGGTGATAGGATTCATGGACAGCGAATTCTAGAGAAGTATACATGGGTCTTTCTGGAAGGTGGATCCTCAGCACCAGGAAGGACGCATGAAACATAGAGGGGCCTCATTAGGTCTGTGTTGAATGAAATTATGGACGGCATCTTGCCACATGTTTGAGTGGTTTACGTAAATAAAGTTTAATGAGTCCTTAGGTGTCTTTACTTACCTATAGCAAGTTTTAAAAGTAGAGACTTGTCTTTCCAACTCTGAAGATCAGAGTCTTGAAAACCTCATAGTGAGAAAAGTATAGTTGAGAAACTTTACGTTAAAAGGAAGTCAGAATTTTCTTTAAAATATGTTGTATTTATTATAAATGAGTTATAATAGCCATTATCCTCTTCTTTCCCAGTCTTCAGATCGCTTTTGCTGAGGAAATGTCTTGCTCTTCCTGGCTTATGGTTTCAATGTCATGGTTATAGGTAGGTGTGCCATGAGTGGGGACACCGACTGTTCAGAGTGGACACTGATCTGAGCTGGTCCAGGTATTTGTCGCTGGCTTGTGGCAATGCCTGTGGTTCCTGGAGTCCCTGAGGAAGGCTTGGGGAGTACAGTTTGCTGAGGGCATCCCCTGGTTCACAATCAGAACAGGCCTATTTGCAGGTATTTTAATAATGAGTCTGATGGAACTACAATGTTCTGGGTGACGACTGGTTATGCGTATAGGGTTGCTTTATTTTGTTGTCAACAGGGAGCACACATACACATCAAGATGTTTTCTCCCTTTTGTGTCTAGGATTTCTCCTAGATAGTCAATGCCTTTGAGACGTTGTTAGAATTTCATAGCACAAAACTTGTTGCCTCTGTCCTTCTATGTCCTAACTCTAACATCTTCCTTGGCCTCTAAAATGCAGAATAATGTGAAAGCTCAGATTTGTCTGATATTAACTTATGCCAAGCAGAGACATCAGCAACTATCGCACATACCATTGTTTCTCTTTTCCCAACAGGCACAAAGATTTAGCTTTAAGACCTGGATTTCACTTTACCTCATGCTGCTTTGTGCAAGAGTCAGCAAGCAAGCAAAGAACCTTTGCTTTTGGAACCAAGCAAAGGTTCCAAAAAGCTAGGGGGAGTTCAGCTGCTATGGACTTCAGACTTTTACAATTTAAAATAAAATAAAATAAAATAAGAAATGAAACAAAACTAGTTTCATTATGGCATATGTTAAAGCCAGTATTTAAGGTATAAAGTTTTTGGTTTGAATTACATATAGAGTGAGGAGCTTACAATGATCTTTTCACCAAGTATTAAAAAGTCTTAATCTGACCCTGATTTAAGCTCATCTTCTTCTCTTTTCTCCTTCCAAATTTTATTGCCAAAATTTCTACCACAATTCTGCCTTCTGAGTTACCTCCTCCTTCCTCTATAAACCTGGGTTTCTATTTTTTCTAATTATCCCCAACTGGAGTAATTGGCAAATCACTTATACTGGAACCCAAATTTTTGTGGGCTTGCTGAGAAGGTTATGCAGAAGTAAAACCACATATACTTGAGTTTTGCATAAGGGGAACTCAAGGCCAGGGAAAGGTTGCGGTTTTGTAGGAAGATCACTCTCATCCTCAAAAAAGCCAAGGGCATCTTTTCTTTAAAGGAGTCCCCACTTTGTTTATGTGGGAAGTTGTCCAGGGCACAGCGAATCTCTGGCAGGCCTTTGCTGGCCTTTTGCTTTCTAATTGGCTGTTGTAAGCAAAAACAGCCCTCTAGATTCTCTCCTGTTGAAGTGCCCTGTGCAGCTCTACTCATAGGGAAGAGAAGAGGGAAAGGGGGGGGGGGTATTCTAAGTCTTTCTTGTTCAACTTTTTTAAATGTGAAGTTTGGGTTCTTATAACAGGGGTCATGAACTCAAATAAAGAACAGGGTGCCCAGCAGCTCAGGAATATCCACCTGATTTCCCTTAAGTTAGTTTATGAAACAGACCATACTCTGAAGTCCGTCCATGGGTTGTGACTTCCCGCAGGCCAAACTGTGCTGAAGGGGAGGTGGGGGGGCCTCTTCCTGTCCATGGTGCCCCAGCACCCTATAAATCAGCAGATGGTCTGCAATGTATTTTTGGTCATAATTCTTCACACTTTCTTTGGATCCCATGGCCAAATCTAGACTAGCTACTTACGGATACATTTTGGGGTCCTTAAATGAGAAACTTCACAACAAATAGATTCATTTTAAGAATTGTGTGGTTGCAAAATATATTAGGACTTGAGCTGGAGTGGAATCAAGGGTAAGAGCCAAGACTCTATAGCCAGACTGCCAGGGATTCCTGTTTTACCTCTTATGAGGTGTGTGACCGTAGGCAAGTTTTTTTGTTTTTTTTTTTTTAACTCTCTGATCCTCTATTTTCTCTTCTAAAAATGGGGATGATGATAATAGCACCTACCTCATGGGTTTTTGTGAGGTTTAAGAGAGCTGATTATTATAAAACCCTTTAGAACAGTGCCCAGCAATAATAAGCCCTCAACAAATGTAAGCTGCTGTTGTGTGGTTGTATTTCTGGTTGGTGATGGTATCACCATTATTATTATTTGAGCTTTTTATTGGTGATAACTTGGGTTCGGTTCTCTAGAGGCAGAGCCTGAGAGAGGGATTCTGGTGCAGGTGTTTATTGAGGGTCCATCTCAGGTGAAATCTGCAAAGAAATGAGAAAATTCGGATAGGACAAGGATGGATAGGGCAAGGATATAGGCAAAGATACGGTTTTAGCTGAGGTCTGACCTCAGCCCGATCCCATGGGGAGCTCTGGAGGGGAAGCCACACCAAAAGTTCTACTCTTGAGACTGGGTGACCAACTTTTATCTTCCTGAAACAGTTTGTCATTGGCTTCAGACCATCCCCCATGGAGAGATCCTAATTTCTAGGAATTTCCTGGGGAAGTGGCCCTGGGATCTGGGTGACTTAGCCAGAAATTGTAATTAATTTGGAACCAGCCCATGATTCTATGGTTGCATTTCACTTAGAGAAACATTCCTATTGAGATGGCTATGTGGGTCTAAGACTAGAGCATCATAGTCAGCCAGGAAAAGCAGAACGGAAAGTCTTTTATGCTCGCTCAGGGCTTCTTGGATGGAAATCTGGAGCACTTAGTTTGGATTTGCATTAGTATGTAGAGTTTGCAACTTCTTAAGGTGAGCAGACAACCTCGCTGAACTGGGATTGGTGAATAACTTCAACTGGTGACCCTGGAGTGATTCATTTGCCTGTATCCCCTTTCTTCTTGCTGCTGATGCTCAGAAATCATGCACAGTGGGTTGCTGTAAAGTGTTATATGCATCATAGTTCTCAGTGTTTGAGACCTGCTATTTTGGGGCCTAAGGCTGTTTTCTTTTGCTTTGTTTGCTCTCTTTAGGAATAAGAAAAATCGGAGAGTGAGGAGATCAGAACCTGCCACGATTCTCAAAGTGATTGGAATATAAAGCACAATTTTCTAGTCTCCTCCCTACCTACTGCTGTGGCCCCTCCATCCTCCCCCAACTCCTCATGCCATGCATTCAGAGAGACCCTTTCATTTTGCATCACGCTTGGTTAAGTTCTTTTATTATATTCATTCACTGTGCTGTTTGGAATTGAAGTAGAAAAAATGCTTCCCATGCCCTATGAATTTTTGACCAAGTTGAGAAAAGCCTCTAATTAGTGCCTGAATCTGCAATTAATGTGTGCTACTTGAAAGACAACTTTAACCTTGGATTCTTGAATCTAGAATTACCAGAAGCTTTTGAGCATATGACTAACTCCTCCTTATCTGTGTGGCTTGCTAACTTTGCAGGCCTATCATCCGTCAGTATTTAAATACTAGACACTGCACTCCATGGTGTCGTAACCCTGTTTCCCACTACCAACTGCTGACTATTCAGTGTGCTGAGTCATTTTAGCATAAGGTCAAGCAAAATGTAATAAAGAAGGGAGAGCAGGTAAGATAGGAGAAAGAATGCCTCAGTATCTTCCTCAACAAATATAGAGGCAATTTTAAAGATCTTATGTTTTAGAATATCCATGTCATGACTTCTTCCCTTCATTAGTACATGTTTTTAAGAGTTGGTTGTAAATGCTGTACTGGTCTTTGGAAAGTTAATGCTTCACCAAATACCATCAGAGAACCCAAGATTAAAAAAAGAAAATCCATTTGGAAGCTCTGTGTGTGTGGTTTTTAAAATAATTTTTAATATTAACATCTTATATATTAGTTTGGTACATTTTCACAGTTAATAAACCAATATATTCAGGCCATTACTAGAGTCAATACTTCATTTAGGTATCAGTTTTTACCTAATGTCCTGTTTGTTTTTTCCCAGGATCCTATTCAGAATACAACATTATAGTTTGTTGTTGTATATCCTTAGGCTTTAAACTGTGGTGGTTTCCTGGACTTCCCTTGTTTTTGATGGCCTTGACAGTTTCAAGGAATATTAGTAGGGTTTTTGTAGAATGTTCTTCTTTGGGGTTTTGTCTGATTTTTTTTTTCCTGATTAGATTGAGATTATGGGTTCTTGGGAAGAAGACCACACAGTATTCTCAGCATATCAAAAATATATGCTTTAGTGATGATGTTATGCTTGTTTACCTGGCTGAAGTAAGTTTCTTCATTATAAAGTTATTCCTCCCTCCCTTTTCATACTGTACTTTTTGGAAGGAAATTGCTAAGTGCAGCCCACACTTGGGGCCAAGGGGAGAAAATAGTTAAGCCCTACCACCTTGAAAGGAAGTATCTGCATAAATTATTTGGGCTTCTTCTGCATAGATTTGCTTACATTTCCTTATTTATTCAATCATTTATTTATATCCATTAGAACTCGAGGGTATTGGGGCGCCTGGGTGGCTCAATGGGTTAAACCTCTGCCTTCGGCTCAGGTCATGATCTCAGGGTCCTGGGATCGAGCTCCGCATCGGGCTCTCTGCTTGGCCGGGAGGCTGCTTCCTCCTCTCTCTCTCTGCCTACCTCTCTGCCTACTTGTGATCTCTCTCTCTCTCTGTCAAATAAATTAAAAAAAAAAAAAAAAAAGAACTCGTGGGTATTTATATGTTGGCCTATACCCCAATACTATGTTTTTTTTTTTATTTTGTTACTCCAATTGTTCCAGCCTTGGCCATTGAAAGAACTTTCAATGGGAACTCATGCCCCTGTGACATACACCCGTTATTTTGTTTTAGGAGCACTTCCTTATCGCTAACTCTATAGGATACTCCAGATTCACCTAGTATATTCCTTGCCCTAGCCCTAGACCCAGCCATTTCTCCAAGGAGTCCTCATTCCTTGTTTTGGAGAACAGTGTCAGAAACTAAGATCTGGGCACTAGATGTGCTCCCTGCTATTGAATGTCACTGCTTTAAGGCCCACTCAGCAAACGGAACTTGGAAATATATATACGTTTACTAACCTGCGTATACACACCCATTAAGATAATGAATTAACTTTAGCATTTTTATATTTATCCATTTGCATTAAGCTAAACAGGAGTTTTTACCAATGTCTCCACCTCTAATCCAGCATTATAGGATTTATTCTGGCCTCTTCCCCATTGCTTATCTGGAACCTTCCCCTCTAATAATGGGAAGCCTGCTCTTACTCCACCATCCATTTGTTTGTATGTTTAGCTCCAGGGTAGGTGTACAGTGGTTTCAGAATTTGTAAAACCCCTATTCCCATGAGGAGAAGCTTTATCAACCACAGTACTCTGCCTAGATGCAGTATCTTTAACCTATACCCTCCAGTCAGTTTCAGAATTGCTTAGGTCTACACCTGTTTTCCTACTTCAGTGCAGCTGTCACACACTTGCCATATAGGTAGATTCTTTTTTCTTGGTCTCACTTATGTCTCAGAAACTCAGATTTTCCCATTTTCCCTTTTACATTCCTGTGAAGATCTCAGGTAGCTCTGAGAATAACCCAATGTTATCAGCATAAAATTCAACACAGAAATGGTATAAGGAAATGAGAAAAACATAAAACAAGAAATGTTAGAGAAAAAGTAGTTGACTAATAGTGGGAAAAAAATGTCAGATCCCTGGCTTGCCTGCCTCTAAGTAGCTGTGTCACTTCGCAAGTCACAGCAATCCCACTGGCTTTAGTTTTCTTATCTTTACAGTTGGGTCCAGTTTCTCTGGATTGTCATGTGCATTGAACTGAAAAAATAACGTGGAAATAGAACTGTTATAATAGACTTTCAAGTACAGTTATTACATGAAAAAAGGTAAATTCAAAACTTCTGGCAAAGAGGAGTCAGATCAAGGATGTGAAGTTATGACTGTCATAGAGCTGGCTTAATTATGGTTCTCTAAAATTTAAACCAAAGGATAGACCTGACTTTAGTGACCAGAGTATTTTCTTTTCTCCATGGCTACATGCATATACACCCACATGACTGTTGGTATATGTGAATATATTAATACTTATATTTCCAAGTTAGTCTAAGGGATCGCTTGAAGGTCTTGGTCTTGTTAGATTTCTTCTTGGTGTCTCTAACAAAGATTTGGGAAGACCTTGTAGCTTAGGATTTTAAGAGTTTATATACTGTACAAGCCATTTGGACTATTTTGATTACTTGTCTTCTACTCTTACATACTATATGTACCTTATTCTTACTCACTTGATGACAACCTAGGTCAGTTTACCATGTCCTTCTTGGCCACATGTAACTAAAAGCAATAATGGGACTCAAAAATCATAGAGGCTAGAATCTACATTCTGAAGTTGCCATTGTTGGATTGAAAAGATATATGAACTTGAAGAATTGATTTGTTATCTAAGTATAGTTGGGTTCAGCAACCTTGGCAGTAAGGCCCAGGACAGAAAGGGGGCTGGGCAGGGCCTCTCCTTCAAGCCACATATGTGCACTGTACATTTTCAGGGATGCCATTCATCTTTCAGTGTGAATGGAACCCTCAGAACAGGACAGAAAGGTTTCTCTAGAGGTGGGGCCTGTTTTGCTGTCAGTAAAGGGGAGAAAACACATTTAAAAACAAAACCATACTCACCAAAAAACCCTCTGACCACCCTGCTTCCTATAATTTGATTATTGATGATTCTGTAGAATATTTCATTTGGTTTCATCTAACCTTTTTTTTTTTTCTTAAGTTTTTCCTTCATTCAAGAGAAAACAGTCCAAGGATTGGGGGAATACAGTGCCTCACAAGCAGCAGAGCACTCTCCCTGAGGAATCTTGGGGCCCTGATAAATGAATTAACTTTATCATGGCCTACCCTGTTCTAGGTACTGCTATCAGCATTTTTACATATGCTCACTCATGTAAAACTCAGGACCCCTGTGGGGTGAGTGTTGTTGTTCCTGCTTCTTTGTACCTTTCCCAAGACCCCTTTGGCAGGAATAGTGTGGCTGGGATATCAACTCATTCTAGAGTCTTTGGGCTCAGGCTCTGGAAGTCCATCTAACATTTTTGTCCTTTTTTTTTTTTTCCCCCTTTTTCTCTTTCACTGTCTTAACAAGGGGCATGTGAACATTTTTTGAAAAGATGCTACTTCTGGTGAATGTGCTACCGCCCACCCCCAAAGATACTTCTGACTTCTTATCCAAGCCCAAGTCTCTTCATCTATAAAATGAACTGGAGAGGGTGAAACCAGATAAGCATTTTGTGAAGAGCAACTCGTTCTCCACCGATGACCTGTGCTGACTTCCTTTCCATTCAGTGATATAAGCTTCCCCAATATAATAACAAGGCCATAGATTCATCTTACCGACATCTCTCTTGGATCCTTTCGTGTGTTTGTTTACCTTTTCTCTGTGTAGTGTTTCATTGTAAATACCTGTTGTACTTTGATAACTACATTAAAATGAAGGCAATGTGTGTAGCAATTTATTTATACAGCTTTTTACTTTGTTTCATCTCGGTTGAATCCATAAATAAAAATGTCTTTTCCTTCAAGCAGTTGACTCTAAAAACACTCATATTTGAGAAAACCTGCAAAGGAATATGTTATCTTTATGATTTATTAAAAGAAGATAAATGAGGAGTTAAAAAAAATACCTTTCAGCTTGCTATCATGAACTAAAGAGGGAAAATATGTCAACTGGTATATATGTCAAAAATGCTGGAGAATTATGGTTTTATTACTCAAGATCTATTTCAAACAAATGGGTGGAGACAAATATTCCCTGTACTTTAACTGTGATTTATTTTACAAGTAAATCTCTATCTGTGCGGCACACTTTAAAGTTAGAAATTGAATTGGATTGTCAGCTGTGGCCAAGCCAAGCAATTCAAACTGGAAAGTAAAACTTTGAGTTGAAATCTCCAGCTTTTGTTAAGATAGAAGATTTCTATATTGAGACCTTCCTACTAAAAATAAAGGCAGCCCTATGCTTCAGCTGTTTTGCATCCTAGGTTTCCTGGAGTAGACTATCTTAATTTCAGATATTCCCTCCCATTCTTCCTGTATGTATATGCTCTGTGATTAGAAAGCATATCCTTATTGGCTGTTCAGCAAATGGAACTATCATATACATTATATAATCAAACTATTTCTACATCTTAGCTCTCTTTTGGAGCCCAAGCTATTAGGAAGATTTATCATTTCATTAGTTTTGAAACAACAGTTCCTTCACATAACTATCTTTGATGGAAAATAGCATGGAATAATACAAATTTTCCTAAACTGAGCTCCCAGAACATCTTTTTTCCCCAAAATGCTAATGAGAATTTTACAGAAAATGGATACATTTAGGAAATATTGGATACATTTAGGAAACCAGATACATTTAGGAAATATTGGATTAAACAAAAATTAAACAGTTATTTTTCTGCAGAAATTCTCAGAACTGTTGCCATGGACTTACACACTATGGAATGCTTTGTAGTTGTTGTTGTCATTTTAAAATTATATTTAATTAACCAACATATAGTACATCATTAGTTTTTAAAGCAGTGTTCACTGATTCATTAGTTGCATATTTCCAAGAGAAAAATATGATTTCAGTGTTTTCCAAATTTTTATGTGAGGATTTTTTTTAATCCCACAAGAATTCTCTTCATTTAATTGTATACTGCTTTAGAGCTCAGAAACCCCTGCTTTGAAATGATCTATGACTGTTCTTCACAGTTCAAACTTCACAGGGTTCAGTTGGGTGGTTCTTGCTTGGGTCTCTTGTGCAGTTTTCATCAAACAGAGGCTGGGCTGGAGTTATCTGAAGATTTCACTAGCCTGGGCATTTATATGACTGGCAGTTAATCCGAGAGCTCAGCTGTGACTGTTAATGAGAGGACTTACCTTGTCCTTTCTCCATGGCTTTGTTTTTTTTGTAGGATTTCTGTGAGGAAGCATTCTCAAAGGGAGCATCTGAAGAGTGAACATTCCAAGAGACCCAGGGGGAAGCTGCAAGGCTTCTAATATTTTAGTCCTGGAAGTTCCGGAATACTACTTCTGCCACAGTTTCTTGGTCAAACAAGTCTGAAGACCAACCCAGATTCAAGGAGAGGGAAATTAGACCTAACTTCCTGATGGAGCTACATGAGCTTAGAAAGATGGAAGGAATGAACGGTGGCCATCTTTGCAGATTATCCATCAGAACTTTTTTTTTTTTTTAAGATTTTGTTTATTTATTTGACAGAGAGAGAGAGAGAGATCACAAGTAGGCAGAGAGGCAGACAGAGAGGGAAAGGGAAACAGGCTCCCTGCAGAGCAAAGAGCCCGATGCAGGACTCAATCCCAGGACCCCCGGATCATGACCTGAGCCAAAGGCAGATGCTTAACCCACTGAGCCACCAAGGCGCCCCTATCCATCAGACTTTTTAATATCTCATGGGGTGTTGACATTCTATGGAACAGTTTAGGTGGTGATGACCACCCTGTGTAGGGTGAGGATGGTAGGAAGAAGTCCATTCATCAGAGAAGTCTTCTGTCACTGACATTGTTTGGAATTGCTGGTGTGTGGTGATAATAAAAACACACCAAGTTGTAGATAATTTTATTAATATTTTAAAAATCTTTACAGATAGGGTTGCCAGAGAAAATACAGTTTGCCCAGTTACATTTGAATTTCAGAGAAACAACAAATAATATTTTAGTGTAGATGTTTCCCAAATAATTCTTGGGACATACTTATTTTGCTAAAAACTTATTACAAAGAATAATTTTAAAAAGGTTATTCGTCTCGAATTCAAATTTAACTGGGTGTCCTCTATTTTTATTGCCAAATCTGATAACACTATGTGCAGATAACATAGGAGGATGTTATCTCCTTTCTGTGAATATTATTGTTGGACTCCTCCATCTTTCCTCCCCCTCCCAAATATTGTTACACCATTGAGCTTGGAAAAAAATAATGTAATGAAAAGTGTTAGGGTTTTAGAATCAGAGAAATCTGATTTCAGAGCCTGGTTCCACCATGTACCAGCCTTGTACATTATTTAACCTCTGGGAGCCTCAGTTCTATCTGTTGGGACCAGTCATAATTACCTGGTGGAATTGCTGTATGTTTAGATAAGACAATGTGTGTAAAGCCTGTAACTCTATGCTTGGGGCATAACAGGCCTGGGGTCACAACTATTGCTGACTCCTGTTTCTGCAGATAAAGAGGAACAAGAGCGGAACCCCTTGTAGCTTGGTAGATGGTGTTTATTTGTTGGAGAATGTCTATAGGTAGGAATCTAAGTGAGGTTTTTGTTCACTTTAATTCTTGCAAAAGTATGGAGTGGTGAGGTATCATCTTGGGTGTTGCAAGTTTGATTCAGACTGTGATGGGGAAAAAAAATGATAAAAACTCTGCTGTTAACACCAAGACAGATTCATAAAGTCTATTATGTAATTCTTCTGAATTACCTACTCAATGGCATTTTATTTTGATTTTATTTGCTTGCATATCTACATTTTTATGTGGATTGTTACCTAAAAGCTGTTCTAGTGTAATTGACTATAAGAATAAATTTCATGGTTGTTATTCAGATTAACCTCACCAAGAAAAATTTGAGGGCAAGTTGAATCTGAATTAGTGCCGTGAAAGCACAGTTTTCTCGGGGAACTTGAACATGCAGGGAACTATTTAGTGAACATATACTCTATTAAAGACTTTGGAATTCCCTCTGAAGTAGATGTGATTAGCTCCCATTTTACAGCTAGAGAAACCGAGGCTAAAATTGTTCTCAAGATTAGTTCACAGTTGCAAAGCTAATAGAGGTAAATATGTCCCTGCCCACACTCCCCAGCCTGTTGTTACAATCCTCATTCAGGTACCGTGGCATCTTTGTCATGGAATGGAATGACACCTCTCAGTGCTGGTATTAGTTGACCTGTCAACAACATTTCTCAGTGTTAACCATGACTGTCTATTTGAATAAAGCCCCTATTCTGCTCTCAACAATATTTATATCCTAGATCCCTCCTTCTTCTCCAGCCTTTATTTTCCTTGGAGGCTTGTCCTCCTTGATTAGATAATAAGGGTTTGGGATTCCTCAAGACCAAGCCTGTGCACCTTGTCTTCCATCTTCTCCCACCTGTACTTCAGTGTATCATATGCACAATTTCAGTTAGCACCTGCAATGGTTCTCCTGGTCAAACATCTTTCCACTGCCCTCATGAGAACTACACTTTTAATTTTACTGGTGTATTTATTTTTTCATAGCTTAATGTCTGCTTTTATTCATCATCAGCTGCTTAGTGCCTTGTACCAAGTAAATATATAAGATAGACTTGAGAATTGGAAGGAAGGAACTCAGATAGTTTGACTTAAACCTCTTCTTTTTTTTCTACTCACCATTCTTCTCCCAAATGACTTTAATGATCAAAATACAAAACAAAACAAAACAACCTCAAAACTTAGTTTTACATATGCAAAATTTATTATCTAAAATTCAGATGTAACTAGGCATCCTTTATTTTGCTGTATGTTGCTTTGATTCGGAGAGGTTAAAGAATTTCTCCAAAGTTACATAGCACTCAGAACCTGGGTCTGGGACACCACTCTCTCAAAGGTTGGGGTTCAGCCCCCACAAAGATTTGATCCTAGCTCATCTACGTGAGAGAACATACTTACATGATTGCTGGTTTTCCTTTGCTGGTAGTGAAAAGGAGTTCTCTGGGAATTGGATCACATATGTTGGTTTTATAATTCATTTCTTCCCCCTAAATTTAGCCAGAATTGGAAGTATGCATATCTATCAAGGTCTCTGCATTTTTTCTTTTCCCTTCTGTCTTCTACAATGACTCAGCATTTTCCACCATTTCCTTCTTTTTTTTTTTTTTTAATTTTCCTTTCCAGTTTATCTAAGAAAAATGGTCCTTTAACAATAAAATATTTCAGTTCACTGACATTTAATAGAACTCTTAGAGATCCCATATGCCTAAGATTTGGAGTTCTATGTTGAAATGCCAAAAATATTAGTGAAATCCTATATAGCTAATAGCTTTTTCTAAAATTCCACAAAAGGAGTCTTCTGTTTCCATGTGAGAGTCCACTCACATATGCTGTAGTTGGTGGTGTGGTGAGTGGTACATTTTTTTATTAACTGACAGAAAAAATAGAGTATCAAGCCAAAATAACCTACAGTAGATGACTAAGTGCATGTTAAACTTTGCCAAAAGTAAAGGCACTTGTCACAAAACTTTCCTT
>NC_081558.1:74784492-74800714 GCF_022355385.1 Mustela nigripes | reverse complement strand
AAGGAAAGGAAAAACAAAGCATGCATGAGAGATGGGGGAATCAAACAATATTTCCTTTCTGTTACAGATTTATGGAATTCTTGAGTGATGGAACTGCAAGATCTCTTAGAAACTCATCTTTCTCATTTTAAAGTCTATAGAGATGAGTTAAGGTGGTGTTTCCATGTAAGCTTTTGGTACCATCTTAGAAGACTTTGTTAGGCATTTTATGTACATTGTTCATCCAGTCCTTACAACAGCTTTATGAATTGGGCATTCTTCTTAGTATTTTATAGATGAGGAAATAGAAGCCCAAATCCAATTCTTTTTTTAAGAAGGGGGAAATATAAAAATTTTATAGTTACTCTCCTGTGCTTTAAAGACATTCTTGATTACTTTCATACCTAATCTCTTCTCATAGGAATGGGAACTTAGGCTGCCTTAGTGGAATCTTAGAGAAGGAGAACATTTGATGAAAGCAAAACAAAATGGCTTAAATATTGGCAGAGTTTACCTTTTGATTCCACTGAAATTAAAATGGGCAGGGTGACCCTAGTTTTATTACTCTTAAGTACTGTTTAATTAAGGGTTGATTCCGTGCACAGCTGGTTGCATCATAGAGATGTGTTCCATGGTCTCTTTTGGTGCTGTTTCTAAGAGACAGCAAGTGGAGATTTCCTTGCTCAGCAGTACCACTGCAGTGGGGTCAAAAACATCTTGGTTCTTAGTTTTACTTTCTTGGCTAAATTACACGTACCCCACTGAGAGGGCATTTTGCTGTCAGTTGCTAAAAAGAAACACAGGTAAGCATGTGAACCTTGTTTGACATTTATAAGCAACCTAGGCAATTTCAAGAAATGTACTAGATAGTAAATACACCTCCACAAAAGGTGGCTGACTGATGGCTTAGCCAAAATGTGATACCTGGTAATTTATGGCAATTTTCTCTAACAGGAGTAGATATTGAATTTATTGCAAAAGTGCCTCAAGAGTCCTCCTTAATGCTACTGAGGCATTGCCTCCTCCTCCTCTTCTTCTTCTTCTTCTTCTTCTGCAAAGCACATGCTGGAAGAGAAAATACTTCAGGCCATAAAATAAGGACTTAGTGTGAGTTTGTGTGTGCACACATGTGTATGTGTGTGCATGCTGGAGGGAGGAGAACTAAGTTTAGGGTGCTATTGACTTCACATAGACAGATTGATAGACTGCATTTTATTACTTTGTGGAGATTACAAAATCATTCCCAATACAGAATTTGTTAATGAAAAGAAAAAGAGAGTGATTTAAAGAAATTTATTTGATTTCAGTAAGCGACTCATGGGTAATTCCCTCTACAATATTTTAAACAAATATGCCATTAAAGGCTTGCATCCCATTCTCTGCACAACTACTTTCATTCCTCTTTCCAAATTAAGTTATAGAATAGCAAAACCCAATCACCTATTTTTAAATTCTCTCAGGCATTTTAACTACAAAGTCAGAATAATTTTCCTTACTTCTTCAATGGGCTGCTAGCACAATGCAAGCGAAGAGGGTATGCCCTTTTCAATAAACATATGAGAGAATCAGGATATGGTTTAATACTTCCTTGGCTACCACAAATTAATAATGCAACCTCTGCAAATAATGTGCCTTCTTGGTTTCTAGGTCTCTTTTTTTTTTCTTTTTTTTTTTTGAGAGAGTGGGCGCACATGCTAGTGAGGGTTGGGGAGAGCAAAAAGAGGGAGAGAGAGAATCTCGAGCAGGCTTTATGCACAGAATGGAGCTCAATGTAGGTCTCACTCTCTGGAACCTAATATCATGACCTTAGTTGAAATCAAGAATTGAATGCTTAACTGACTGATCCACCCAGGAGCCCCTAGTCTTTATTTTTTAAGTGGAGATTAAAATACTGGTCAAATTTACATCATAGGGTTGAAATAGTGATAAAGTGAGAAAAATGCAAATACAGTCCATTCTGATATTTCAAGGCTCTCTGGCCCGCTTTGCTCTGATGTGGCATATTTTGCAAGAGGGAATTTTGTTTCTTAAACTTTTGTGGATAAATGTGCACAATTGTTGACATGGAGTTAAGTTCAATGAATACCAGGCCTTGCCTACATTTGTTGAGTTTCCTACATTTTAGCCCATAGAACTGAGAAATAACAAGATGCTAGAGGCGTGCACATGTGTGTATCTTGGCAGAGGGGAGGTACGATTCTGTGTCTCCAAAAAACACTCAAAGCTCAAAACAATAGCCCTCTAATAAAGACAGCTTAACTTGAAGAGAAAATGAAGAACAAATAATACCTTAGAATATCGTGGATGTCATTCATGTAAGAAGATAGAATTGTAGGCCCACTTGTGATTAGTTGAAGTTGTTTCAAGTTCTTTTTAAGTCTCCAAAATGAATGGGTTAGATTTAAGTGTGGTGGGGGGAGTTGCGTAATATAATCACTGATAATAAGAAAACACAATGATCTTACTTGTCAGGTTGAAAACACTTGATTATATCATTGTATGATTTAGCACAATGGTATTTAGGACCTTTGAACAATACTGTTTTCTACATGTACTTTCTTCCTGTTGAGGACAAGGTGACTTCATGCTTCATATTTTTAAATTGCTATATTATTCACATGTTTTGAAATGGATCCTTTAAAGTATACAATTCAATGAATGTCAGTATATTCATATACTTGTACAACTATCAATATGACCTAATTTCTTTTTTTTTTTTTAAAGATTTTATTTATTTATTTGACAGAGAGAGATCACAAGTAGGCAGAGAGGCAGACAGAGAGAGAGAGAAGGAAGCAGGCTCCCTGCTGAGCAGAGAGCCCGATGCGGGACTCGATCCCAGGACCCTGAGATCATGACCTGAGCCGAAGGCAGCGGCTTAACCCACTGAGCCACCCAGGCGCCCCAATATGACCTAATTTCTTTTCATAATCACCAAAGAAACCCTCAGCATTGGCAGTCACTCTCATTACCCCTCCCCCTATCCTTGGCATCCACTAATATCCTTTTTATCTCTATGGATTTGCCTATTCTAGAAATTTCATATAAAGGGATTGTAAAATATGTGCCCTTTTGTGTCTGGCTTCTTTCAACATGATGTTTTCCAGGTTCAATTAAGTCGTAACATATATCACTATTCCATTTTGTCTTATGAACAATATTCTATTATAGGGATATACCACTCTTTGTTCCTTCATCAGTTGATGGACATTTGAGTTGTTTTCACTTTGTGGCTGTTACGAATAATGCTGCTGTGGAAACATATACAAGTTTTTGTGCGAACATTTAAAAAATTAATAGACTTTATTTTTTAGAACAGTTTAAGGTTTATAGAAAAGTTGAGCTAAAAGTGTAGAGAGTTCCTACATACTCCCTGTCCCCTCCCACTCACCACCACTCACAGTTTTCCTTATTATTACCATTTTACATTGGTATGGTATATTGGTTACAACTTAGGAGCCAACCTTGGTAGATTATTATTTTTTAAAGATTTTTATTCATTCTGAAAGGGAGAAAGCAAGGGGAGAGGCAAAGGGGAGGAAGAGAGATGAATGGAATCCTCACGGAGCACAAAGCCCTACACGGGACTAGATCCCACGCCCCTGAGATCATGACCTGAACCAAAACCAAGAGTTTGACGTTTAACTAACTTGCACTGTCCAGGTGCCCCGATAGATTATTATTATAAACTATAGAACCTAATTTGTGTTAGGGTTTATTCTTTTTGTTGTACCATCTATAGGTTTTGTTAAATGCATAATGTCATGTATCCGCTTTAACAGTACGTACAAAATAATAGCTGTGCTCCATTTCCTATCTCCTTCTCTTTCCCCACTCCTTTCTCATTCTTTCCTTCTTGTCCCCTAAACCTCTGGCTCGTCTCTTCATGGTTTTCCTTTTTCTAGACTATCATATAGTTGGAACCATACAGTCTGTAGCATTTTCAGACTGGCTTCTTTCACTTAGCAATGTACATTTAAGTTTCCTCCATGTCTTTTCATGACTTGATAGCTCATTTCCTTTTATCACTAATACTCTTTCTTTGTATAGCTGTACCACAGTTAATTCACTTATTGAAGAACATCTTGGTTACTTCCAATTTTAGCAATTAGGAATAAACTGCTATAACCATTCAGGTGTGGGTTTTTATGTAGACTTAGGTCTTCAGCTCATTTGGATAAATACCTAAGAGTGTTGATTGCTAGATCATATAGTAAGACTAGATTTAGGTCTGTAAGAAACTGCTGAATACCTTTCCAAAGTACCTCTAGCATTTCCTATGCCCGTCAGCAAAGAATGGCAGATCCTGTTGCTATGTCCTCAGAAGCATTTCTGCCCATATTTCAATTTTAGCTGTTCTAATAGGTGTGGAATAGAATCTCGTTAATATTGTAGTTTGCAATCCCCTAATGCTATATGATGTTGAACTTCTTTCTATATGGTTGTTTCCCACTTGTAAATTTTCTTTAGTGATGTGTCTGTTCAAATCTTTTGCCCAGTTTTTAATTGGATCATTTATTTTCTTATTGTTGAGTTTTAATTGCACTTATGGTTTTAATTTTCTTGGGTACATACCTAGGAATGGAATCTTGGGTCAAATAGTAACTCTACATTTAACTTTTTGAGGAACTGCTAATCTGTTTTTCAAAACAGCTATCCCACTTTAACATTACCACCAGTGTTGTATAAAGATTCCAATTTCTCCATATCACTGACAATACTTGTTATTATTAGTCTTTTTTATTATAACCATGTGAGTGAGTGTGAAGTGCTATCTCACTGTCACTGTGGTTTTGATTTGTATGTTGTCAGATGATGTGTTTTTCCTTTTAAAATAATCCATTCTACCAAGCTGTGCTTTTTAAGTAGAATGTTTATTTCATTTACATTTGATGAATTAATAATGAGGTAAGATTTATATTATCCATTTTGCTATTTGTTTTACATATGTCTCACATCTTGTTATTCTGCATTTTCTATTTTAATATTTTATTGTGTTAGATTTTTCTAGTGTACCATTTTAATTTCCTTGTCATTTATTTTATGTATTTATTATTTTCTTAATGGTTGCCCTAGAAATTACAATTAACAGATGAATTTACAACAATCTAGCCAGATTAATACAAACAAGTTCAATTGTACAAAAATCTTTTCTCCTATGTAGCTCAACCCACTTCATCATTCCTGGTGCATTAATGCCTTATAAATTATATCTTTTTACATTGTTTAGATTTGTAATTATTCTATGCAGTTTTATTTTCATTATAAAGGGGAAATATTATAAATAAATAGCTTTATAGCATCCTTTATATAGTAATTACCTTTACTGGTACTCTTTATTTCTTCATGTGGACATAAGTTACCATGTTGTGTTCTTTCATTTCAGTGAGGAGGACTCCCATTAGTATTTATTTCTCTGCCGGTCTACTAATGATCAGTTTTCTCTATTGGTGCTTACCTTGGAATGTCTTAGTTTCTCCTTCATTTTGAATTTTCTCATGTAGAATTCTTTTTTTTTTTTTAAAGATTTTATTTATCCATTTGTCAGAGAGAGAGAGAGAGCACAGGCAGAGTCAGAGGGAGAGGCAGGTTCCCCGTGGGGCAAAGAGCCCGATGTGGGACTCGATCCTAGGACTCCGGGATCATGACCTGAGCCGAAGGCAGCTGCCCAACCAACCGAGCCACCCAGGCGTCCCTCAATGTAGAATTCTTGTGTGCATAGAACTACTGGCTCAATTCTTGGTTGACAGTTTTTCAGCACTTGGAATAAATCGTCTCACTGCCTTATGGCCTCCTTGATTTTTGATGAGAAATTAGTTATTAGTCTTATTAAGGATCTCTTGTATGTGAAGAGTTATCTCTTGCCTTTTTAAGATTCTCTTTTGTATTCAGATTTGATAGTTTTATTATGATGTATTGAAAAGTTGTTTGCACTGGGTAAACTCAGAGGTAGGTCAAATGAGAGTGGCTTTCCAGGGAATGGACAGATGCATCAAATAATGACAGTTTTCTGGGATTGGGCTTTAGGGTATTTCCAACTCTGTTCTGTTACTTCCAGAGGCAGTTGAGATACAAGTTTCACTGTGATTGTAAGGCTATTGATGTTTAAAGGTATAGTAGAGTTGGAAGAGAGGGATAGGAACAGACCACCTAAAAATGCTATAACTTCTTTCTACTAAGATTCAGCCATTTTTTCCTTGAATCTATGTTCACTAGTCTGTTGCAAGCTTTTTTTTTTTCCTTTCTTTTTTCCTTCCTTCTTTCTTTCTTTCTTTTCTTTTCTTTTTTTTTTTAAGATTTTATTTATTTATTTGACAGAGAGAGAGACAGGGCGAAGCAATGCAGGGCTCAATCCCATGACCCTGGGATCATGACCTGAGCCAAAAGCAGATGCTTAACTGGCTGAGCCACCCAGGTACCCCTGTTGCAAGCTTTTGTTTAATTTCCAGAGTTATGAGAAAGGTGATATTTTTACAATTTTTTTCCAGTGCTCTCATTGCTTTTATAGAAGATTGTGTTTGGGGAAGTCTTTACTTCTCCATTCCTATTGACATCACCTCCTGATGCCTTGCATATCCTCCTGAAAGTTTTTCAGGTGTGATATTGTCTGAGCAAAAAATGGGTATTAATCAGGATTATGTAAAAGATCAGTTTTCCCAGGAAGCAGAACCTGAGATGAGAACTCCTATGCCAGTAATTTATTAGGGGAATCCCAGGAGAAACCACTAAAAAGTGAGTGAAGCAGGCCAGGCAAGGGAAGGAAGCCCAAGAAAGAATGTGATGTTAGACCAAGTTCCAGCCTCAGCCCTAACCTGCAGAGGTTCTCTGAAATGTAAGTCATGTCTTATTGTTTGTATCTCCTTGGGACAAGTGAGGTCATTGTTATGGGCTACATTGTGTCACCCTGAAAATTTATATATATGAGTCCTAACCTTTATCTCAGAAAGTAACTGTGTTTGGAGATAGTGTCTTTGAAGAGGTAATGGTTAAAATGAGGTCATATGGGCAGGTTCTGATCCATTATGACTGGTATCCTTATAAAAGGAGATTAGGACATAGAAACACACACAGGGAAATGAAGACACAGGGAGGAGATAAGCCACGGGCATCAGCTTAGAAGAACCAACCCATGGACACCTTAATTTAAATTCCTAGCCTCCAGAATTCTGAGAAAATAAATTCCTGCTTTTGAAGCCATTCAATCTGTGACACTTTGTTATGACAACCCTAGCAAACTATGATAGTAGTTTTCATATTCCTACACCTGTCAGTCATTTGCCAAATATTGCCTATGGGAACATCAGTTTCCAGGCACTACCAGCTCTTTTTACCTATGTACAAAGCAACATTATAGTCAGAAGCAGTCTTTCCAAAGAAAGTTGCAAGAGTTGCCTTTAGAAATAAAAGTACTAGGAAGCAAGGAGAAGGAATCACCACAGGTGAAGGCAATCTGAGCAGAGCACAGACAGTGTCCCCCACAGGGTTTTGGTTCTCAACAGGACATATCAATCCTCAGTGTTTTAGGCAAAAAGTAAGTATAGTATAATAATTAGGTCATAATTTCTAGGAAGCTAGAAAAGGAGGTGCCAGGATCACATAAAAATGACCAGTGTCTCAAATCACCAATCAGAACTGTGAAGGGGAGACACCATGGTAGACACTTTAATACTGGACATGAGACACCAGCATAGAACTTCTGTTCAGTGCTGTCCTTAGAAACTGGGAGTAACGTAAGCCAGAAGGAATTTGGGTCAAAGCCTCCTTCTTTGTGCTACCAGCTTCTAATTCAGTGTTTGGCTTTGATGGGTATGCTCTTAGTTCATCTTTGAGGGAAGCTGTGCAATTGAGACTTTTATACAAAAAGTGACCTCTGATTTTTGACTAGGATTGACAATGTGAGGAATTTCCCAAACCAGCAAGGGTATTCAAAGCTTCTGGCATCTATAAGGTATCTATAAGGTATGATAAATAGTGGATATAGGTTTTGTTTGTTTGTTTGTTTGTTTGTTTTTGTTTTTGAGAAGAAGAGCTCTTCATCAGAATTTGAAGGAAAGATTCAAGAGACAGTGTAGGGGATTATTGTCTTAAGATGATGGGTTAAAACTGTTGATTAAGAACCAGTAAGTTGTGCGGGCGCCTGGGTGGCTCAGTGGGTTAAGCCGCTGCCTTCGGCTCAGGTCATGATCTCAGGGTCCTGGGATCGAGGCCCGCATCGGGCTCTCTGCTCAGCAGGGAGCCTGCTTCCCTCGCTCTCTCTGCCTGCCTCTCCATCTACTTGTGATTTCTCTCTGTCAGGTAAATAAATAAAATCTTTAATAAAAAAAAAAAAAAAAGAACCAGTAAGTTGTAAATGAAGGAGGTCATCTGCTGCACTCTGCTGTTGCTGTAATGAGTCACTGCAGTTTCCTTTAGCGACCATGCTCCTTTTCACACATAGTTTTGGGGTATACTGTTTTATTTTTGTGCGAATTCTTTTAGCTTTGCCTTCTCCCCTCACCTTTCTCTGCATGAAAGCTTCTATCCCTTCAGTCAATGCTTTGCATATCATCACAGATCATTTCTATTCTGTATTTTTTATGGGAAAGCAGATGTTCTTTTCACATGTTTCTCTCTAGCATTGGGCTGTTTCTTGCTGCCTTCTTGCTATAAATGTTCTCATCCCTTTTTCCCACATAGTGACGGTTTCACTTTAGAATAAGAAAATATAGAAAATATAAATATTTGTCTGCAAATGTTAGGAGGTTTTATTGAGTTTGTGATTCCTGTCAGCTTCAGCATAGCAGGCTCTTCTAAAATCCATCTACTCTCAATTAACTGCTCCTAGATCAGCCTCTCACCTTCCACATCGCCATCAAGAACTCTGTTTCATACCACACAGCAAGGACATTATAAATGGAATGGGAGAAATGAGTCCTTAATCTAATATTCAATTCCAGTTTGAGGGAATTCTCTCCTTAAAGTGTCATGAGATCTTAATATTTTTTTATACAGAAGAAAAGGTTTTAGGTGATCTATTGCTTTTGACGTTTTGGAATTAATGGAATCTCCCATGGTGATGAATATCACATTCATAAAAAAACTATCTATCAGGAGAAAGGGTGAAGGTAAAATAAAATTCTATTTTCCCATGGTTCTATTTAACCAACAAACGTGAAGGATATTTGTTGGCTGTTATGGTACCCTTATCTAGGGAGATACAGAAAGATATGCCAACTAAAGGATATTTGATTGTATATCTTCATCATATATTCAGGGTTATGTATTCCAGTTACGGTCTATGTTTATAACACATCCTGGGAAGTTAGAGTTATTAACTCTGTAGATGTCAGATGGATCAAGTCAGCAATGTACATTTGAGAGCACTAGACTAAAAGGAATAAGACATCAAAAACACAGACCCTGTGATTGGTAGAGTATTGAAATGATGGAGAAGGATGGCCAAGTACGTAGTAGCTGATGTCTTAGAAAGATATAGATTGGTTGTTAGCGTAGGTGGGTAATAAGAAACAATAATAAGAAGTGAATAAAAAGAAGTAAAATAACAATAAATAAGAAGTAAGACAGCCAGAGAAAGAGAAAATTAAGCCAGTTATTTTAGCTCCTTGTTGAGATGCTTTATTTGACATTAAAACCCTCATTACATGGAATATTACATGTGAGTATATTGTAGGACACACAGAGTTCTAAAAAAAAAAAAAAACAAAATAAAACAAAACATATAGCTTTATGAATGGTCATACACAGATAGTTTTTTTTTTCACATTAGTCAGGATAGGTTAAGCTGTGCTATGGTGACAAACACTAAAATATCTGTGGCTCCACATATAAAAGATGACTGTTCTCCTCAGTAGCTCTTTTAAGTGGTGGCTCAGTGACCTATATAAAGGCTATGTCATGTGGAACAAAGGACTCCCAATATAACCACTGAAGGAGAAGAAAGACTGGGGGAACATGAATCATGCTTTAAAATAATCTTTCTTTCTTCAAGGTACCCATTATGGACCAGAAGTCGGTGAGGTAGTCTCAGCCTAAGTAATAGTGGCCTGTAGACTGTCCTTGTGCTCTGGAAGAAGACATGGAGTTATTATCATTGCCTCAGTTCTTAAGATTATGAGGGAAAAATACTGTATTGGCATTTGGTGCATATGTGAAAATCCCTGGAAAGGCTTCATTGCCAAAATGAAGAAGAATCTTTTTGGTGATGGGAGGCAGATGGTTCAACCTTAAAAATATATTAGTACTCAATGTTCTTAACAGAGTTATGAATTACTTGAACTCATGAACATCTCAGACCTCACATAGAGAAGGATACATGAAGGAAAAAAAGAATAATTTGGGCTAACACTGTTAAAAATCCTCATCTTAACCACGAATGCATCTTTGTTACAGAATTTCCATCTACTATTGTTACTAACTTTAAATTCTCTGAGCTGAAGTTTTAGCCTCTGTATGAGGGTTCAAATAGCCTCTACAGGCACTTCCACTTTTGTCATTCAATGATGCCATGGTTCTCTCTCTCTCTCTCTTTTTTTTTTTTTTAACATTTTAATGGTAAATTTGATATAAACCCTATAGTTGACAAGAGAATTTTTATTCAGGAGGAAAATTGTTGAGGGTTGAAATAAAAAATTGTTTTCCAATCTCATGTGTCTTATTTACCAGCATTGGATTTTTAAAGATTCCATTTGCCATCTGTTATTTTCTTTACACCAGTGATCTTATATACATATTTTTCCTCTTATTGAAATACTAATTTGTTTTTGGAGTGACTTATCAAAAGAAATTCACATTCTGAGGGATCTACATACCCTGTCATCTGGAGTTTTTATTGCATTTTTCCATTTTTTGCAACACTGTAACTCTTTTGGACTTAGAATTTGTTTGTAAAATAGAGGGGGTGTATAGATTTTGCATAAGTATGAATCACAGGTATTATTCCATGAAATGAGAAGGCAGATATTTACCAGAAGTTTAACCTAGTTAGTGGATCTGGGATTCTTCTTTGTTTTGTTGTCTGTTCATTTTGGAATTGGATTCTACATGTTATTATTTCTGGGACCTCTTGAAATAAGTAACTTGCTTCTGTGTGCATTAGTTTCCTCATCGGTAACATGGGATTATTGTAGCATCTATCCAGTAGATTTTAGTCTTAAAGATCAAAGGAGAAAGTGCTTGTCAAGTTCTTAATGTAGTAATTCTAGTACACAAAATTAGGATGAAAATTAATGAAAATCATTAATAATATCATTCAATTTAATTATCAATTAATTGTACAATGCTAGCTTAGTTAATATTATTATTTGTTAAACCCAACAGAAACATCTATGTTTTTAGGGAGACTATGCCAAATTCTTCCCCTGCAGTATAAATCTTAGCTCAAGCTTTAGGGATGAGGGTGAAAGAGTCTTCCTTTTCCTGGCTCTACCCAGAAGGAATGGTAAGGACTGTTGTTATTCTTTTGCCAGATCTGGTTATAATAATATCTTAGTTTAATTGTGTGTGTTGTGTAAGATCCTCACAGCTTGTACTATACCAGACATATAACAAGTATACAATAACTGTATGCTGAATGAACTAGCACATTTATATCCACTTAGAAGGATCTTGTTTCCGAAATTATTTTCCCCTCTTATCCAGTCACATTACCTGAACACTCACTATGTAAATTTAGAAATTCAACATTCTTACAACCATACCTCATCCATCTAAGAAGCAGGCCAATCAACTTCCATGTCAAACACTCCAAGAGAAGCATCATTAAAGGAAAAAAAAAAAAGTGCAAATGATTGACCTCAAGTGAGTAGAAGAAACCTACTTTCTGATAGCCTCAGGTACTCCTTAGCTTGTAGAGGGCCATCTTTTCACTGTGTTCTTCACGTCGTCTTTTCTCAGTGCCTGTCTGTATCTAAGTTTCCCCTTTTTAATAAGGATACGGTCATGTTGGATTAGGACCTACCTTTAAAGACCTCATTTCAACTTGGTTTTCTTGGTGAAGACCCTATTTCCAAATAAGGTCACATTCTGAAGTGCTGGGGGTTAGGATTTCACCATATTTTGTGGGTGGGAGAAAATTCGCCATTAAATAAAATGTAAGTTTTATGGGTGCTTATTGGATCAAAAGTGGCTTAATCCATATGGAAAGTGTTTGAAAAGTATACAAGATTTTAACACATGGAGGGTGTTACTGTTACATTGTTATTGTTAGAAGGAGGGTAGTCATTTGTTTACAAGTGAACCTGAACATTGACTAGATTATATACTACTTTAATTTAAATAAAATGCACTCAGTAAATGAATCTTTAGTCTTTAGGCTACTATTAAATCTTTGCCTCAGTTTTTCTGCTGAGGAAAAGTTTTGTAATTCTGTTTTCCATAACAAATAATCAGTCCTGAAAACAAGATTCACTTAGAGTTAATGAAATCTAAATGGAATTAGCTCATTTTGCCACTGTTAAGTTAGGGGTATATCTATATGTTCTGCCCCAGTCCCCACTGTGGTTCATTGCATTATTTTGCTCACCTTCATAAAGAGAAGGCCATTTTCTCATAAACTCCAGAAATCAGAAAAATGACAAAAATGAGTATTTTAATCTTATTTTGTTATAATAGTTTCAAATAGAACTTTGGAAAGCCTTGAAGATTATAGTTCTTGATTCTCATTCTGTAACATTGTGAGCACAAGTATTAGATCTGCAAGCATGGTTTTTCCCTAATCAAATCAAAGTGGGGAAGGCGGGGGAAAGTCTCTGAACAGGAATGAAATACCCAGCAGTGGTTATAGCTGTGGCTGCATCAGCGGGTGACTTATGATTCTAGAAGAATACTAAGACTTTCAAGGAGGAAAAAAAAAAGACACACTGGAGCCCACTTTTGGTGATCCCAGTGCCAGTTGTATCCCAACAACATGGTGGTCACTTGGGATGAAAGATTAGTAGGGTAGCATTAAGGTTTAAGAACTCAGTAAACTCCATTAGAAAGCCCTTTATATTCCTGGTTTGAATTAACTCACAGGACTGAGACCTGAGTCTCAGATAACTCTTGAATGGTCATGTTGCAGTTATATTTTCACCACCTTCCTATATCATATAAGTTCAACAACATTTGAAGTATGTGGTACAGGGTCAATGGTCTTTAAGCAGTTCTATGCCGGCCCTTCTTTCCAGTCTCCTGGATGCTAGAGCGATTAACAAAATAGTAGCTCTGTAGAATCAGGAAATGATCGTATTGGTCTAGCTTATGTATTAATATCATCCAAGAGTATATTGAAGCCATCTTTCCACCAGGCCACTCTGCAGTTGAGGGCCACTCCTACCTCTCTGCTCTCCAAGAATGAATGTAATTTGGCTCACAAATCAGTAAAAAAAGTATCAGTCCATTTCCTCCTATTAAACTCTGGTCAGAACAAGACATATGATGTTACTGTACTAATCTGGTGGTGTTGCTTTTTAAAGTAAACTGCTTAGAACTATATTTTGGAAAGGATAGGAAAAGTAATCGCGGGTGGTCCTTGAGTCTCTGTGCATGACTTTTTTGTGTTTTCTCTCTGCAAGAGTGGAGAGATTTTAATAGATAATAGGAAATTAAATAGAAACATCATCTAATAAGTATGATGTATGCTGTCACTGTTAATTCAAACATAATGAACAATGACTGAATAATAATGGCTGCATACAGAGGTCTGCCATATGCTCATTCTGGATGATTGTTGCAGGATGCTTCCTTAAATGTGGATGCCATGAGCTAGCCAACAGCGCTCCAAATAATCAGATTTTCTGCTGCTCTCAGACTCTCATAGGGATTTTAGCTTTTCCAGTTAGTTGAATCATAAAAATGAAATCAGATCCTAAAGGATTTTATAGATGGTAGGCAGTGGGGGAAGGAAGAGAGGGGAGAGGAGGAGAAAGGAAGGGAGGACAACAGAGTGAAGAGAATGAAACCCTAATGATATCTTTCCCTAGATCAGAAGCAGCATCTTCTGAAATTAGAACCAATCTGCTTATCACTCCTTCTTCCCCCCATCTGAAGAAAAATTAACTTCTGCTTTATAGAGAACTGGCATGCTAATGGCACATATTTAAACGGACATTTCTTTTTGTATAACATTGTAATGTCTAATTAAAGTCCAAATTACACTGTATTCTGATATGTAAGTAAGCTAGATTGATCTTTCTATACTATTCTGTGAAACTGGTTGATGTAATTAGTCTGAATGAACTGATGGCCTGCAGAATTTGTTCTTATTTGTCCCAAAGGTTTAGATGTCTCATCTGAAAGAGTTAGAGGGAAAGGCCCTATTTTGAAGTAGAAAACACATTAGATTTTGCCAGATTGTAAGGTTGAAGTGTCGACTTTATTACTTTTGGTCTTGAGGAAGACTGTGAGGCTTCCGGAAACTTACTTTTTCTTATTCATCAATGTGGTAGGGATGGGTGGGAATTATATGAGTTTATGTAAGTTAAAGCACTTTGTGAACTTTGAGATACTAGACCCTGCTACTCACGGAATGTTGTGTGGACCAGCAGCACCAGCAGCACCTGGGAGCCAATGAGAAGTACAGAATCTCAGGCCCAACCCCAGATCTACTGAATTAGAATCTGCACCTCAATAAGATCCCCAGGGGACTTATACGCACATTATAATTTAGAACTACTTTGTTGTGCCTATATTGAGTGTATTGTAACAAATATTATTCCAAAGGAGTAAAACTGAAAATCTAAACTATTTGTTGCTTATTATCTTATAATCTTTGGAGAGAAGAGACTAATGACAAACCAGCCTCGTCCAAAAGAAAAACATAGTCTGAACTAAAAACAATTAAAAAAAATATCTCAATATCCAGGAACAGTACTCACACGTCTCTGCAAGGCATGTCCTAGGATCCATAAACAGTAAGTACAAACCTTTTATTTTAACCTTTCTGTAACATGAACGAAATTGATTAGTGATGTCTGTGAAAGTTCACCATGATCAAAAGATTTTCTATATTGCTATTTTGATGGTAAAGAAGGATGGCAAAGAAAGAAATGCATTGATACATTCACAAAAGATTTTCATTCACAAGTGTTGCAATATATTCTTTCATTATCCTCAGTAACTAGAAGATTTAAACCTTAATCCTTGCAAATTCTGGTAATTCATGCCTTTGATTTCACTTTCTCTTTGATGCAACAGTGGCGGCAGCAGCACTCTCTTATACTGGTAGGATAAGACCGAAGTGTCATGGAAAATTTCAATTCCAAACAGACATAGATGCCGAAATTTCCATTCCTTTTGCAAATTAATCTGTTGATTCAGAGGAAGAGAAAGAGAATGGTAGGAAATGCTCTTCGATTAAAGCTTTTAATCATGAAGTTTTGGGAAAATATAACCTGTTTACTTCCTGCATCTCTTTGATATCTACTCCCTGTGAACCGAAATTCTGTATTTTAGCAGGTTTTGAGAGGTACAGTGAATATTTAACAACACACAATCTGAGGTAAATAAGTTTGAAAGTAACATGCCTGACAAAAAAGTAGCAGATCTTGTCATTTTAAATCAATGACTTAAGTAGTTTTTAAAAAATAAGACTAAAATTTAAGTGTGATTCACATTCAGTTATGTCTATGAAACAGAAATTGAATTATAGACATACCAACTATCATGTTTACTTCCTTATGGGAGAAAAAGTGCGCGTGTGTGCGCGCGCACACACACACACACACACAACCTTTTGAAATTTGAAATCACTGCTTTAATCAGATCTACAGTATGACTAAAAATTTTTGAGTCCTTCTGGAGTTTTGAATACCTGATGTATGAATTTTCTATGTAAAGAATAACTAGTTCCTTCCCTTTTCCTTTCTTCCTCAAACACTGCTGGGACAGGGGGCCATAGATGCAAGTAATGGAACAGTGACTTAGAGAAAAGGATATTGAATTATTTCTCAAAACACAAGAAGTCCAAAGGTGGCCAGTTTGGTTGGTGTAATGGCTCAGTGATATCATCAAGAACCCAAGCTCTTTCTAACTCCACTTAGTTATTCTTAGTAAGTTGATAATGTCTTTTATTAATCCTGAAATATGCATCCTAATTCTTTTTTTTTATTAATTTTTTATTTTTTATAAACATATATTTTTATCCCCAGGGGTACAGGTCTGTGAATCACCAGGTTTACACACTTCACAGCACTCACCAAATCACATACCCTCCCCAATGTCCATAATCCCACCCCCTTCTCCCAAACCCCCTCCCCCCAGCAACCCT
>NC_081558.1:74727006-74779492 GCF_022355385.1 Mustela nigripes | reverse complement strand
ATTGGGGAGGGTAAGTGCTTTGGTGAGTGCTGTGAAGTGTGTAAACCTGGTGATTCACAGACCTGTACCCCTGGGGATAAAATATATGTTTATAAAAAATAAAAAATTATAAAATTAAAAAAAATAAAGTAAATATTTAGATGAGTACTTATGATAACTTACTTGAGGGAGTAGAAATGTATATATTTATAGTATTCTAGAATGAGTTTTAGAACTATGTATCAAAATAATTTTACATAATAATTTACTTTTAAGATTATATAGATGTGTGTAAGATAATTACTATTGTAATCCCCATTTTAAATAAAGAACCTGAGACACAATGAAGTTTAGAAACTTGCTCAAGTTTATGCAGCTTAGTCACTGGCACATGCAACCTCAGGTTGATCATGCCAGGGCCTTGCCTCTTAACCACTATACTATTGGAATCAAAAATTTTTTCCCCTTGAGTGGCACTGCTTTATGGCATTAGATAATAGTAAAAGGCCTTGTTACCACTGTTGTCATTTTCTTGTATGTCGTACTAGGCCTTAGGGCAAATGTCATACTGCCCTCCAGAATAGGCCACCTTGTGCAGTATCCAGGCCTTTTATGGCCCCATGTTTACATTGAATTAGAATTTTCATTAATTGATAACCTTTAAAGGACAGCATCTCTTTGAGCTAATGCAACCAGGAAATTAATTTCACATGGTTGCAGCACTGTGTCACTGAGGCCATAGAGACCTAACAAAGGTTAGGAAATGCAAACGGTGACTCTCAGCATGAATTTTCTTGCACAGCAAACATGTAAAAATTTAGAGACCCAGTGAAGCACATACTGTTTATTTGTGCTTTAATATATATTCCCCCATGAACAAGCCAGGCACCAGGGAGCATCTACCTTATTTTACTGTTGTACATTTTTTATTTGACACTTCAATATTGCCTTTGCTATTGTTGTCTAATACACTTCATTATTTTAAAGTGCATTATTTCCAGAGTTTGACAGCATATTTGGCACTAAACAGTGTGTAAGAAGAGAAAGCTCCATTCAGAGTGCGTGCCGTCATCATCCTTCAGCTCTGTTTGGGGGTGCTGAGAGCGAGTGCCACTGAGCAGGAGGGCCTATGGGGAGTGCCCAGGAGTGGAGGCTGAGGGAGCCTACCTGTGCCTGTCTCAGTCTGGTGAAGAAGATTCCCTCCTCTTCCTCATGATTATTTCTGCAGGGGAGGGATCGTCATCAAAAGAGCAGGCTCTCTGCTGCCTGCTTTGTTTAAATTCCAAGTTCTTCATGTATTTATTTATTGTACTTTTTGTGTTAAGGTAGACGTGTGGGAACTGGATTGTACCAACTTGTAGGAGCTAATATTTCATCTCTCTCCCGTGTTTGTATTCAGTGATGTCATGTTGGAGCCTTCAAATTGGACTTAATCAAAATATGTGCACAACAAAAGCAGCAGATTCTACAAACCACAAATTCTTCTGTCTTCTCCACTCCCTTCCCCTTCAAGTCCAGCTAGCCAGCATACCACAGGGTATAATATGTATTATGCCCAATTGCAGATGGCACACTCCTCTTAAATAGACAACTTTTTGATTTTTTACTTATATACACAGCACTTCCCAGATCAAGATATAGAATATCACTTCAGAAATGTTCCCTCGTGTTCTCGCCTGTCAAAACCATTCCCACATAAGAGAATCACTATTTTGACTTATAGGACCGTCAGTCAGCTTTGCCTTTTCTTGAGATATATAAAAGGAATCCTCAGCATGTCCTCTTTTGATTCTGATTTCTTTTTGTTCAGGAATATGTCTGTGAAGGCTGTGCCTGTTTCTGCATGTACCTTTGCTTTACTTTGATTTTTTGTGATATGGAGTTGTCCTATCTGATACATTCTATGGTAGTCCAGAGCTATATGTGGTCATTGGGTAACTGAAGTATGTCTAGTGTAGTTGGGAAACAATGAATTTTTACTTGAATTGAGATATGCTTTACACATAAAATACATTTTCGATTTTGAAGGCTTGTCATAAAAAATGCCTCCTAGCTTCTGGTGGTTGTTGGCAGTCCTTGGTGTTCCTTGAGTTGTAGGTGCATCACTATTTTCATATGTGTGTTTAGATTTCTGTTGGTTTCTTTTTCACAAAGTCTAGTTCTCCAGGGAAATTTTTGAACTTAGCATTGATTTTCTTGACAGTTAGCTATTCTGGCATCCTATCTGTGTCTTCTGATGTTCATATCTGTTTCTGTGTCTGTTGTCTTTTTGCTTTTCTCCTGGTCTTGTTATTTTAATAGTTGGTAATGGCTTGTTGACTATTTAGCACATGTTTGAAATAGCAAGGAGACTCAGCATGTTACTTATTATCCTTTTCCTCAGGTGACACTTTGATGTGGGTGGAGGGAAATCACTTCCGCTAGGGGCGGAACAGGCTCAAGGCTGGGTGGTAGTTTTATAGGACTCAGTCGACCTTCCCTTCAAACCCTCCCGTCTTTTAGCCCTTTAGGTATTCCACCTGAGAACCTGAGATATTTAGGGTTTGGGGTGTTTTTTTTTCCCCTCCTCCTTGGTAATTTGTAAAGTCAATTTTTATCTTCTAGCGTCTGATTATTAATCACTCCTCTGTATTTTTCATTCTTTTCTTCCTTTCTATTTGGTTCCTTAGTATTTTGTCCAGTACAACTTAAGAATTCATAAATACCTCCAGGGCAAACCTTGTGTTGAGAGTTGGGATCACTTTACCTTAGATGCCTGGCCTCTCAACCTCTTCTAATTTGGCAGCTCCAAATGTCACTTTTGTCTTGGCAAGCACCATGAGATTGTCAAAGGCTCTGCTGGCTTCTCTGCCATTTAGTAGCTGACATCTGCCAGCCTTATTAGCTTCTCATTCTGTACCAGGAATTGGCAAATGACCCAGGGGGAAAAACAGTGTGCAGAAAGTTGGGCTCAACTCAATGATCTTTCTTTCCATTATCTTGGCTTCTGCAGTCCTGGCTTTTCTTGGCAGGCCCTTTTACCTTCAAACAGATGTTTTGGTTTGTTATCTGCCTTTCCTAGTTCTCATTGGGAGCTTTGTTCTTTACTCTACTTCATCAAAAGCAGAAGTTGCAAGTTAGCATTGTAAGCAGAACTCAGAGAGACGGTTTTATTAAAATTTAATTTCAATCACAAACATCACATTCTATTCTTTCCTTCACTGAAACCCCTAAATTATATGCTTTGAAAGATAAATAGAAAACTCCCCTTTCTCGCAACAATAACTATTAAAAGAACACACTCTAATGTATAATGGAAACCAATTTCCAATGCAAGCATTACTAGAAACTAAAGCTCTGTTCTAGGGTAAGTTGTGTCATTTGGCTTGACTCTTTGATGCCTTCTCTAATGCACAAGCTTCCCTTTCTGCACAGCCTTCCCTTTCTACCCAGGCCCATTAATCTGGATTAGGTTTTAAAGTCCTGAGCCTGATTCACTCTATTACCTCTAATCTCTGAACTGGCCTAATGCCTTGTCACTGAACTCAACTTTATTGTTTAATGCTATTCTCATCACCCCTTGTCATCTGTACTTTTGACATGCTGCCTGGCCAGGTTAGGATATCATCTTTAACTTATCACAGGATTCTCTCGATATTGTTCCACTAAATTGACTAGTCCAGTGTGGCTTTGACTAGAACTCTCTTGTTCTGCCAAAGCCCACCTTGAGCTTTTGAGAACTGCATTTCATGGTTTTGTATAGGTGACACACAAATTTCAACATGTGTGCTAAGTCAGATCCATTGGAGGTGTGGTTACATTGGTTGCTGAAAGAGGATTAGAAGAGCTAATGGTCGTATGTGACTTAAATATGAAAGGAACTGTACACGTTATACATGTGAAATTTTGGATAAGAGATGTTGCCTTTAGATTCCATCTAAGGAAAGGGGGAAGGAGAATGTTGTGTTGCCTATCTGTTGTATGCTGCATGTTTCTATATATTTTATCCCAGTGTTTTCAGGAAATGGAATATCTAAGGACCGTATCAGCAGAAAACCTAATTAACAAATATTCTTCTTGGCTTGGACCTGAAAACAGTTTAATAGCCAATGAATATTTATATAGCTATAGTTGATTTACATAAATGCCTACTGATTTTCAAAGTCATGTATAAATGCTTTTTCTAATCAAATGTCAAGTTTATTGGGTTATAATTTATTTTTAGGATATGCACAGATATTAAGTATGAGGCTGGTTAATTTTGACAAATGGATACACCCATGTGACCCATTCTCGGTCAAGATAGAAAACATTTACATCACCCCAGAATGTTTCTTTGTGCCTTTTGAGTCAAGTACAATACAGCATTGATCTTATTTCTATTATAATAAGTTAGTTTTGTCTATTCTAGAACTTTGTATAAATAGTACAATATATATTATTTTGTTTTTAGACTCAGAATAATGTTAAGATTATGCTGTCATGGATACCAGTAGTTTTAGTTCTTTATTATTACTAAGTAGTATTCCACAATATGAATATATCATTAATTGCCTGTTCATTTGTTCATGGGTACCTGAGCTTTTCCATATTTGGATTCTTATGAATACATCTTTAATAAAGATTTGTATATGAGGTTTTTTGTGGATATAGGTTCTCATTTTTCTACCTAAGAGTAAGATCCGTGGGTGGCATTCATATGGTAGGAGTTCTAGAAGAAAAAGAAGAGAGAAAAGGGAACAAAACATTTATTTTAAGAAATAATATCAGAAAAATTCCCTAATCTAGGGAAGGAAACAGACATCCAGATCCAGGAGGCACAGAGGACTCCCATCAAAATCAACAAAAGCAGGTTAACACCAAGACATATTGTAATTAAATTGTCAAAATATAATGATAAAGAAAACAAATTTTAAAAGCAGCAAAACAAAAAGTCCTTAATTTGCAAGGGAAAACTCATAAGGCTTCCTGGAGACTTCTCAGCAGAAACTTGGCAAGCCAGAAGGTGGCTTGGTATGGCATGATGAATTCAAAGTACTGATTGGGAAAAAAATCTGTAGCTGAGCATATTCTATCCAAGAAGGTTATTATTCAGAATAGAAGGAGAGATAGAGTACCCCAGACAAAACCTAAAGGTGTTCATGACCACTAAACCAGCCTTGCAAGGAATATTAAAGGAGAATCTTTGAGTGCAAAGGAGGAGAGACCAGAAATTCCAAGGACAAGAAAGGACTGAGGAAATCTCCAGAAACAATGATAAAACAAATAATAAAAAGACAGTGAGTACATATCTATTAATAATTACTTTGAATGTGAATGGACTAAATGTTCCAATCAAAATACATAGGGTGTCAGAATGGATTAGAAAAACAAGACTATCTATATGTTACCTACAAGAGACTCATTTTTGACCTAAAGATACCTGCAGATTGAAAGTGAGGGAGTGGAGAAACATTTATCACACCAATGGATGTCAAAAGAAAGGCAGAGTAACGATATTTATATTGAACAAAATAGACTTTAGAACCAAAACTGTAAAAAGAGACCAAAAAGAGCATTATATAATCATAAAGGGGACAATCCAACAAGATATAAAAGGAGATATGGCCATTGTAAATATTTATGTACCCAACATGGGTGTACCCAAATGTATGAAACAATTAATTATAAACATAAATGAACTAATTGATAATAATGGAATAATAGTAAGGGACTTTAACACCCTACTTACATGTAGGAAATCAACAAGAAACAATGGCTTTAATGATACCCTGGACCAGATGGACTTAACATATATTCAAAATATTCCATCCTAAAACATCAGAATGCACATTCTTTTCTAGGGCACATGAAACGTCCTCCAGAATAAATCACATATTAACTCACAAGACAGGCCTCAACAAACACAAAAAAGATTGAAATCATAGCAGGCAGTTTTTCTGAGCATGACATTATGAAATAGGAGTCAACTACAAGAAAAAAATCTGGAAAGACCATAAAGACATGAATAGTAAATAACATGCTATAACAATAAATAGTAAATAACATGCTATAACAATAAATGGGTAAAGCAAGAAATCAAAGACGAGAAAAATACATGGAAACAAATGAAAATGAAAATACATGGAAACAAATGAAAATGAAAACACAATGGTCTAAAACCTTTGGGACCCAGCAAAAGCTGTCCTAAGAGGGAAGTATATAGCAATACAAGCCTACCTCAAGAAGCAAGAAAAGTCTCAAATAGACAACCTAACCTTACTTCTAAAGGAGCTAGAAGAGGAACAACAAATGAAGCCTAAAGCCAGCAGAAGGAAGGAAATAATAAAGATTAGAGCAGAAGCAGTAACCTAGAAACAAAAAAAATAACCCATTAGAACAGATAAACGAAATCGGGAGCTTATCTTTGAAAAAATTAATAAAATTGATAAACCTCTAGCCATACTTAATAAAAAAGAAAAGAGGAAGGACCCAAATAAATACAAGTACAAATGAGTGAGAAGAAATCACAGCCAACATCACAGAAATACAATTATAAGAGAATATTTTGAAAAATTGCATATATTATATACATATATAGAAAAGATGTAGATTTAACTTTTTAAGAAATTCCTACACTAATAATTGTCTACTTCTTGATGTCTATTTTATCTGTTCTTCATATAAAATATTATTCATATGTTCTTGTGTAGTATATCTTTTTATTTCACTTTGAAACCTATCTGTATCTTTATATTTAAAGGGTGTTCTAATAAACCATATATATATGGGTCTTGCTTTATAATCCAGTATGTCAGTCTCTGGTTTCATTGGGGTGTGTATTCCACTTTAATTCAATGTATTCGTTAATATGTTTTGGTTTAAGTCTGTCATCGTGGTATCTGAGTTACACCTGTCGCATTTGCTTTTTACCACTTCCCTATTCTTCAAGAATGAATCAAGTAAATTTTTGTACTCCATTTTTATTTCTTTATTGATTTTTTAGTTATATGTATCTTTTTTGGTGGATGTCTGGGAACAAGGGTCAGCAAGCCACATCTTACAGGTTAAATCCAGAATTATTTTTATAAATAAAGTTTTATTGGATCATAGTCCTGTTCATTCATTTACTTATTATATATGGCTGCTTTTGCAATAGTAGAATTTAGTAGTGGTAACAGAGATTATATGATCTGTAAAGACTAAATAAAATATTTACTCTTTGGCCCTTGGCAAGAAAAGTTTGCCAATCCCTGCTCTAGAGATGAAAAATTATATCTTGAACTTATATATGTATCTTGAACATACAAAGATACAAATGTATGTATCTTGAACTTATCACAGTCTAACTCAGTAAGCATTGTATGACTCCACAAACAATATAAGAACTTATGATAGTATCTTTCCAATTACCACACTCCTATAGTTTGTGTTCTTTTTGTCACACATGCTATATACACAGCAATAATTTTAATAATTTTACTTTATATAGCTCATAGTTGTTTTTTTTTTAAGATTTAATCTTATAGTGTAGGTCTGATAGAGATGAATTCCTTCAGGTTTTGCCAATTAAATCTATTTCTCCTTCATTTTTTAAAGGTATTATTGATGACATGCAAAAAATTGTAATAGAATATATAAGTTAGAACTTGGTAGGAAAGATTGGTGCTTGAGTAGATGGTTTGCTTTTGTTGGTAATTTTTTTTTATTGAGATAACATTGACATTAGTTTCAGATATACAATATAAGGACTTGATACATGTTATGTATTATAAAACAATAGCTACAATAAGTTTAGTTAGCATCCATCACCACACAATTTTTTTCTTTTGATAAGAACTTTTAAGATCCACTCTCTTAGCAACTTTCAAATATACAACACGATATTATTAACTATAGTTATCATACCATACATTGCATCCCCAGGGCTTATTTGATAATTGAAAGTTTGTACCTTTTGACCACCTTCATCCATTTTGCCCCTCACACACACCTCCCTGCCTCTAGCAACTACCAAACTGTTCTCTGTATTTATGAGTTGCCTTTTTAAAAATTCTACAGATAAGTGAGATCATACGGTATTTGTTTTTCTCTGTATAACCTATTTCAGTTAGTATATGCCCTCGAGGTCCATCCACGTTGTTGCACATGACAGGATTTCCTTCTTTTTATAGCTAAATAATCTAATTTCTTTATCCATTCATCCATTGATGACAATTACGTTCATTGTCTTGGCTACTGTAAATATGCTATAATGAACATGGAGGTACACATATCTTTTTGAGTTAGCATTTCTGTTTTCATCCACTAAATACTCAGAAATGGAATACTGGATTATATGGTATTTCTACTTTTAATTTTCTGAGGAATCTTCATACCACTTTCCATAGTGGCTATACCAGTTTCCATGCCTGTTTCCTTCATTTTTGAAAAAAATTTTTTTTCACTGAAAAAGAGATTGTGTATGTGAGTGGGGGTGGGAGGTTGGGAGTAGAGGGAGAGGGAGAGAGAGAATCTGAAGCAGGCTCCATGCCCAGTGCAGAGTCCCAGATGGGGCTTGATTTCACAACCTTGATATCATGACCTGAGCTGAAATCAAGAGTTGGATGCCTAACAAACTGAGCAACCCAGGCATCCCTGAAATATTTTCTCTGGATAAAGAGTTCTGGGTTAACATTTTTTTTCTTTCAGGATTTAAAAGATGTCTTCTCATTATCTTCTTGCCTCAGTAGTTTCTGATGAGAAATCAGCCATTACTTTTATCATTGTTGTCTATATGTATTATGTCTTTGCTTCTCTGATCACTTTCTAGATTTTCCATAATGTTGACTTTCATCTCAGTATACTTTCCCTCTGTGTGATTTACTTTGTATTTATTCTGCCTGGTATCACTGAGCTTCTTGTATCTGTGGGTTTTGATATCTTGCTTTAGTTTTAGAAAATTCTTCATTATTATATTTTAAAATATATACTTTTTTGTTTCATTCCTTCCCTTTTCTCCTTCTAAGACTCCCGTTTACACATATGTTAAATTGTTTGATATTGTCTCACAGGTCTCCAATACTCTGTTTTTAGTTTTTACTCCTTTTTTTCTCTTTGTATTTGGCCATTTCTCTTCAAGAGTTTTCAAGTTTGCAGATTTTTTTCCCTCTGCTATGTCTAGTCTGCTGCTAATCCCATTGAAATAATTTTTCAAGTTTTATATTTTTTATTTCTAACATTTGTATTAGGGTCATTTTTATAGTTTTCATCTTTTAATTTTCCCATCTGTGCATGCATGTTGTCCTACCTTTCCCCTTACATACTTTAACATTTGTATCATAGTTCTTTTAAAGTTCTTATTTGATAATTCCAGCATATGAGCTATTTGCAGTCTGGTTCTATTAAATGTTTTTTTCTTTTGTTGATGGTTTACAGTTTCTTGCCTTTTCATGACTCTCATAACTGTTACTGCATTCTGAACATTGTGTAGAAAAGTAGAAACTGAGGAAAATGCTTAATCCCAGAAAGAGTGCCATGCCTTGTCCTTTATCAAGCTGTGGTGTACACATGGGTATGTGGAGGTGAGGCAATGGTATGAATACATTTCATCATCAGTTGAGCTGTGTCTGGGCTTTGTTATTCACCACAGGTTTGTCTCAGTTCTGTTCTGTCAGAATTTAGCAGGTCACGTGTATGTGTAGTTTGTGTGTGTGTGTGTGTGTGTTTGTGAGGGTCTTTCTCACCAATTGTGTCCCCCCAAATCCTTAGTAATATACAGTTAAAATTGGGTGTAGTTATTGGATTTTCTCCATTTTCTTCACTACTTTTCATATTTTACCAGGCCCCAGTGCATCTTTACCTCAAGGGAGTCTCTTTTAGTGTCTTCCAGCAGCAGACAGCCACTGCCTATTATTTATGGCGGGTCTAGTGTCAGCATGGAGTGCCTTTAAGTCCTTCGGCAAATGCCTTCAGATTTAAGCAGTCCTAGTGGCTTGAGAGAGCCTGGAAGGGGGGTCTCTCAGCTCTCTAGTTTTGGTGCTAGTGGTTGACAGCTGTGGCACTCAGTTCTGAGGCCCAGTTTGCCTGAAACATTTCCCTCCCTTCTCCTGGGCCACCCTAAGACTTTGCTATTGTTCTCTCAGTTCTCCTGCCCTGCTCCCAGCCTCTGTCATGAAAACTTAGAAAGGCCTGTGGAAAAGAATTGGCAGGGCTGTCCAGTCTCCCCTTTCATCTGAGGCTCCCAGCCTAAAGAGTCATGCCAGTCCACAGACAGCCGTCAAATCTGCAGAAAGTTCAGCAGCTTTCTTTTCACCTACATTTAAGATGGCTTCTTCTTTCTTCTACTACTCAACTATGGAAGAAAGCAAACATGATATCCTTCTCTTCTGTGAAAGGCTTGTCACATCTTGAACTTAGTTCAGTAGAGCTTTGTTTTCTTTTTTCTTTTTTTTTTTAAATCATTATTATTTGTGACTTCACTTCTTTTATAAGCTTTGGGGAAAAAATCATTGTTTTTATATTTTATCTGGCTCCTTGTTTGGTTAGAGTGGGAGCAAATTTATCCTGTGACTTTCTATTCTTGTCAGACATGGAAGTCCATACCTGCTCTTTAATGTCTGTCCCGCAGAAGGTCAGAGTAATGAATCGAGGAAGTGAATTGAAGCTGACATTGTCATCTTTATTTGGTGATGAGGTGGAGTCAGTTCCAAAGGATAGGAATAGACGAGAATCTGGATTCCCTTAACTATGTTGTTTTTCTTATCTTTACCACTTAGACTCTCTACAGCCAATTGTATGACATAGCTCATCTGAAACCTATCGCTTTGCAGCCCTGGTGGGGACTGATATACAGATTAAAAGGGTGAAATGTGTGACTAGAGGAGAAATAGGAACAAAGCTCTCTTATAGAAAAAACTGCCATACTCTTCAGAAGATGAGATCAAGAATAGGCTCATAGTACCAGCTCTGGGTATAATTTTGGCTTGTGTTCATGGAGGCCCCTTCCATACACTGTCTACCTCATCACTGTGGCATTTAGTTGGAACAACTTTAAAAAGTAGAATGGATGAGTTAGAGCCTTCTTGGAACTTAAGCATGTAGTTCTAGGATTGCTGAAGTTGGCTGTTGAGATCATTAAATTTTATTATTTTTTATGAAGATATTAATTCAATGATCATGAAAGGAACTTTCTGTCTTCATTGAAAATTGACTCCAGTAATTTGTTTATACAAAATAATACAGCTCCTTGACACCAGAATGTAAATGCTAATGTGAATTCCATATAATTTCAATTTTTCTTCATCTAAATTTAGAATCACATTAAAATAGCAAATGCCTTGAAATACTCTTGTACCAAGCTTCCTGTTGTTTGTTGGACTAGTGACGTATTTGTTTAATCAATTATACACACACTATTTTATAAAATTACCTTTGCCTTTGGCTTGACTTGAAAAGACCTGGGTTGCATTAATTGAGGAATTTAGTTAGGTGCAACAATAGCCCTTGGTTAGTGTAAACCACAAATGATTAGGATTCAGATAGCTGATAAAATTCTGTTTAGTATATCAAAAGTAATATTAGTAGCCAGCCAAAAATTTATCCAGGAAAGTCCCTACAGCCAGGTTAACTAAGGCCATTGGCTGAAGATCTGATGTTCCTCTCTATAAGATGTGACCAATCTTGGAACACTACATCTGAAACTAATGAGGTTCTGTATGGTGACTGACATAGCACAATTTAAAAAAAAAAAAGTGGCCAAACCACCTTTCAGAACAGCAAGTGAGAAATAATCCTTACAGAAGTAAAAATTGGTTATGTGGTAGAGAGGTTTTGAGGCTGACTTGAATAGTAAAATACCACAGCTTGTTTTCCTCATTCCCATCTTTGGTTTGTACCTATGGATGGGAGATAGAAGAATAAATGAATTCTTCGAGGATTTGGGGTACAGACCCTTTCCCTAAGCCCTGTGTGTCTCCCTGCACTGGTTCTTTTCTTTCAATGGGAGGCGGACACTAGAAGAATCCAGTAATACATGCATTGTGAAAGAGATGTGATGGAACTGAATTTTAAAGAAGTTTTATTGGAAGGGAAGAAATTTATTCAGTACAAATGAACTATAAAATTACCCAGCCCATCACTCAAATAACTAAATCTTAAACAGATCAGCAGTCATCTTGTATTATTTTTGGTGTCCTCATATGACTTAGCAACTCACAGAAAGGAGAAGATATGAGAATATTTTTTTTCTGAGATTATGCTTTAGTGATGAGTTAAATATTAAACTGTAGCTATTTCCCAAACAAAAGAAATCCCATCTTTTTCTCCCAATACTCAATTAATTAACAACTTATACTTTTTAGTAGATATACCAAAAATTCTATATGTGATACAAATAAAACGAATGGAATTTCAAGTATGCACTGTTGGTTGAGTCATAATAGCCCTTAGTTTTTAGTTATTCTTGGGAGGTTGCTATTACAAGTAGGCCAGATGTGAACTCTTTTTTTTTTCTTTTTTGTTAAGGTATCTCTATCCTAATTGCTTTCCATCTTAACTAAGTGAGAATCACTCATGAAGCTTTAAAAAAAAAAAAATCCCCAAGGCAAGCTTCACCTCAAACTGACTTCAGAATCTCTGTTTTTTAACCTCTCCAGGTGATTCCAAAGTATACCCAAGGTGGGAAAAATTGCCCTCTCTTTAATCTCTGTGTCATTGTCTCTCAGTGGTGTTAAAGTGTGGTCCTGACCAGCAGCATTAGCAGCATCTGGGAAATGGTTAGAACAACAAATTAACATAAGTAGGCTATACATATTCAAAGTATAAAATCTGAGACATTTGGCATATCTGCTTCCCCAAGAAATCATCATCACAGTCAAAATAATGAACCCATCCATTGCCCTCAAAGAGCTCCTTGCACTCTTTGGTAAAACCTACCTTTCTTCCTCTTCATCTCCAGGCAACCACTGCTCCACTTTCTGCCAGGTACATGATTTTTCATATTCTAGAACTTTATATTAATGGAATAATATAATATTTCCTTCTAAAAATTAATATTTTTGAGAGGTTTTAGTTTTTTTTTTTTTTAAGATTTTATTTATTTATTTGACAGACAGAGATCACAAGTAGGCAGAGAGGAGGAAGCAGGCTTCCTGCTGAGCAGAGAGCCCAACGTGGGGCTTGATCCCAGGACCCCGGGATCATGACCTGAACCAAAGGCAGAGGCTTTAACCCACTGAGCCACCCAGGTGCCCCAAGAGGTTTTAGGTTTAAGAAAACAATGAGCAAAAATGTACAAGAGCTTCCATTTATCCACTCAGCCCCCACCCTGCCCCACCTAATTTCCCCTTTTTTTGCCATCTTGCATTGATGTGGCACATTTGTTACAATTAATAGCCAATATTAAGGCATTATTATTAATGAAAGCCAATAGTTTACATTAGGGTTTACTCTTTGTGTTGTACATTATATAGGTTTTGACAAATATATAATGATATGTATCCACCATTACACTATCATACAGAATAATAGTTTTACTGCCCTAAAAATCCCCAGTGCTCCACCTCCTACCCTCCCTCCCTTTCCCTGATAACCACTGCTACTTTTACTATCTCCACAGTTTTGCCTTTCCCAGAAGGTCATATAGTTGTTATTATACAGTCTGTAGCCTTTTCAGATTGGCTTCTTTCACGAAGCAGTATGCACTTAGGGTTCCTCCGTGTTTTTTCATGGCTTGATAGCTCTTTTTTTCTTTAAATCACTGTATATGGATGTACCACCCAGTTTTATTATTCATTTACTTACTTACAATCATATTGATTGCTTCTGTGTTTTATTGATCATGAATAAAGCTGCTGTAAACATTCACGTGCAGGTGTTTGTGTGGACATAAGTTTTCATCTTCTTTGAGTAAATGGCAGGAAGCATGATTACTAGATCATACGTTTAGTTTTATAAGGAACAGACAACCTGTCTCCCAAAGTAGCTATACCATTTTGCTTTCCCACCAGCGGTGGATAATACTCCCTGTTGCTCTACATCCTCTCCAGTATTTGGTGGTGTTAGTGTTTTGGATTTTGGCCATTCTAATAAGTGTAGAGTAATAGCTCCTTGTCATTTTAATTTGTGATTGCTTAATGACATATGAATGACATTGAGCATATTTTCATATGCTTACTTTCCATCTATATCTTCTCTGGTGAGTTGTTTGTTCATATCTTTTGCCCATTTTTAAAACTGAGCTGTATTTTTTTACTTATCTCTTTTTTTTTTTTAAGATTTTATTTATTTATTTGACAGAGAGAAATTACAAGTACACTGAGAGGCAGGCAGAGAGAGAGAGAGAGAAGGAAGCAGGCTCCCTGCTGAGCAGAGAGCCCGATGTGGGACTCGATCCCAGGACCCTGAGATCATGACCTGAGCTGAAGGCAGCGGCTTAACCCACTGAGCCACCCAGGCACCCCTGTATTTTTTTACTTATTGTTGAATTTTAAGATTTTGGTTTCAGATTTTTATATGAACTGTATTTTGCAAAGATTTTATATTTTCTGATTTGGCTTTTCATTCTCTTAATGTACTACTTTTGACTGGCTTCTTTCACTAGTAAGTTTATTCTGAAACTCAACCATGTAGTTGTATATATCAATAGTTTACTCATTTTTATTGTAGAGTAGTATGTTCAATGTATGGATATACCATAATTTACTTATCAATGCGTATGTTAATGGACATTTGGTTGTTTCCAGTTTTGACTGTTACAAATAAAGGTGATATGATTTTCATGTATGAATTTTGTATGGACATACACATTCGTCTTTCTTACATAAAGAATTAGGAGGGGTGCCTGGGTGGCTCAGTTAGTTAAGCCTCGGCCTTTGCCTCAGGTCATGATCCCAGGATCCTGGGATCCAGCTCCCTGCTCAGTGGGGAGCCTGTTTCTCCTTCTCCCTGCCTCTCTCTCCCTGCTTGTGCTCTCTTGCTCTCTCTCTCTCTCAAATAAATAAATAAAATCTTAAAAAAAGAAAGAAAGTAAGAAAGAAAGAAAGAAAGAAAGAAAGAAAGAAAGAAAGAAAAAGACCTAGAGACCTAGGAGGAGGATAACCATATCATATGGTAGGTATATGTTTAAATTTTTTTAAGAAACTGCCAACTGTTTTCCTGGTCTGGTTGTATCATTTTACATTCTTACCAACAGTGTGAGATGTTCCAGTTTCCCCACATCTTCACCAATAGCTGGTATGGTTAGTCCTCTTCTAATAAGTACACAGTACTAATGGTCTTGAGTACTATGACATGATAATCATGAAATCAGTCAGTGAAGTTCCACTTCATTGTTCTTTTTCAGTATTTGGAGGAAGAGTAGAAATTGATATGAGAAAGATAAAATAATTCTAAATTTTGCCTTCTATTTATTTGGGGCAGCAGCTTCTAATTTGTTATCCAGGGACTCCTGGAATTCCCTTTTCAGGGATCCACAGGTCAACACTTTGTGGCAACACCAGATGATTTTTGTGTTTTTCACTTTCTTTCTCTCGCAAGCATACGGTGGAGCCCTCCGATGCTACGTAATGTGTAATGGCATCACTCTAGCAGCCAATAGTATGTGTGCTTGGGCATACTTGTGTTTTTAAAAAATTCTCAGCTTTAATTTTGAATATGGTAAATACGGATACATGGGACACACATGTGTAGTAGCTCTTCATGATCCTCAGTGATTTTTTAAAATATAAGGTTCTTCTGAGGCCTGAGATCTAGACAAAAGTTACAGAAAGAAAACTGGCATAATAAAATGTGGAGAAAAATGTATAGGAATTAAGACAAAGGAAGCAAATGTTTTAAAGTGTAAGAAATGGAATAGCTTCAAAGTTCGAAGTTTACTATTTGTTCTCCTTCAACTGGGAAGGGAGAAAATATAAACCCATCTCCAAATGCTCTTTTTGGCCCTAGAGACCTGGCCTTTATTGTGATGTTGGCAAATTCTGGTGTCTATAGTGCTGTCTCATTGCTTTATCCCAGGGTTGTATTTAACCCACAACCTCTTTCCACTGTGCCTGGTCAAATAGAGCATTTTTCAGAGTTTATGAGAAGCTGCCACTGGTTAACTGGCTTCCAGTGGGAAAATATCACTACAGGGACAGAGAACAGCTAGGGTTTGGTGCAGAAGCCTCCTCTGTATTGGAGAGCTTCTGTGGCTGGCTGGGATCCTGCTGCCCTGGGAGAACTTAGATGTTGATAAAAGGCAGAGCAATCACGAGTGTTGGAGAGGATGCAGTGGCTTCCCCTTCTCTGGGTCTAATGGTGATACCATTAGTAGTTACTTTGTAGATGGTTTAACATGAAGAGAGGGTTCTAGATAAATAATCTGAAAAATTCACCTTTCATTTTCTTTTAGTATCTTGTATAGTTATGTATAATGGATAGTGCCTTGGGTTCCTTCATCAGCACCCTTTGGCTCTAACACATTCTTCTTCCAAGTTTGCCTATGTAAGACCAAGATTACAAAGCTATGGGGCGACCAAATGATTTCAAAATTCAGCTAAGACAAATTGTGGTAATGAATTCTTTAAATAATGTTAATAAAAAATTTTTTAAAATAATGCTACCTTAATGCTTTTTATAAGTACCAGCCCAGTTGCTTCTGTGATTTATGAAATTACTCTTTTAATGTTAAAAGTCTCCCTGAAGCACAAATGTAAAATACACAGTATTTAGGTAAATTAAATTAAGTCACATTCTTTTGAGACCATAATTAATGGTTTTTTTATACTTTCTGCAGACTTCTAACTTGCTTCTACTCCAGCAGCTACAATATTCATTCTTCTTCATATTTATAAATAAAATGTATTCTTTTCTCCTAAGGTTAATTTTAGACATTCAAATTAAAACAACTTAATGAGGTTTTTAAGAAGTTCTTTCAAAATAAATTAGCCATACATAAAAATATAATTCGCTGTTGTATATTTTTCTAGGTGTTTGTTTTGGGTTTGGTCCAATAATTATGTTATTAAACCTCAGTATTTTAGAATGAAAATATATTCCTCAGCTCTAACGGTAATTATAAGCATTGAAATTTAAGTGTTTATCTGGACTTTGCCCAAGTGTTCTTCTAAATATATTAACCAAATACTTACACACGTAAGAGTTATTTCGGTTGTATCATAACATCATTGAAGATGCAGTAGTAAATAAGTCCAAAGAAGAGATACTAGCAACATAAGAGAACATTTAAGATTTTGAGAGGTAAGATTCCAGGCAGAAGTGTTGGTAGGTACTTTTCATCCCTATTTCCACTAAGATAAATTAAAATTACTCATACAGAATAGTATACAGAGCCATGTCATTAACCTGTGCTGAACTTTCATTAGTCATCACCAGCAAAACCATGGCACTCTTATTATAAATGCAAGGTCACTGTTTATTCAGCAGATATTTTTGAGTTACCTCTATGTACATGATGATGTTATTAAGATAGTTATTTTTTTCATGTGAGATCACAAGTACAATTGTACAATTGTAGTTTTACAGGAATTTTGAATCTGTGGGGATGTCTTGAAATGTATGCTCTCACACAAATTACTTTTTGAATATTAATATGTGTTTAGATAACTTTCCTACATGAGATTATCTAGTTGGCATTTGGGAGTTAAAAGTATATTTTATTCAGCTAAAATACAATTCTGCTATTTGTGTGTTCTTATTTTTACAAAATAAACACAATTGCTCTATCTTGAAGAATCTGACATTAACATCTTATTTTTTGTAAACTGACAGAAACTCTAAGCAGAAGACAGTGTCAGTACGTGTTTAAAACATAAAAATGTGTTGTGGTTGCTGTATAAAGTAGACTGATACTCAGAAAAAAAATATTGAGGGCTACAAAGCAGATTAAAAAGTGAACTAATAGACTAACATGTTGATGCAGAACTCCAGAATTGAGGGGGACGTGATCAGCTGTGTGTAGGTCTGTATTATATCTAATTTCATCTTTCTCATGTAGCCAATAGCTGTTCATTGCTTATGTCTTCAGTGCATACAGACGAATTCCATAGGTTGCTTGATGTGAGAATGTGTCACTTTTTTTTATATTATTTTTTAAAAGAGTTTATTTATTCATTTATTTGACAGAGAAAGCGGTAGAGAGAGCAGAAGCAGGGCGAGTGGCAGGCTGAGGGAGACAGAGAAGCAGACTTTGCGCTGAGCAGGGAGCCCGGTGTGAGGCTAGATACCAGGACCCTGGGATCACAACCCAAGCCAAAGGCAGACGCTATCGGACTGAGCCACCCAGGCACCCTGACAATCTGTCACTTTTAGAAAGTATTGGTGGGAGGCAAGAGGGGTCATAAGGCTCAAGCAGCTCATCTGAAACCCTTCGTGAAGATCTTCCCCTTCAGGCCATGTCAGCCTTCAACCGACCACCCTAAAAATTCATCACAAAGCCCAGGGCCCATTTGTCTTTGATCAGCTCTGTCACTGTAAAGAAGGAATTCCTAAAGAAATTAAGATCGAGGGTCTGTTTTAGGTATTTTAGATATTTTGTCCCCTGGATGTGGGACAGTAACAGAGAACTGGGCCTCAGGGAAGACACTGGCATAGGGAGGTTTTTCCTTTCACGCGGGAGAACGGAGAGCAGGGCATCCATGATGCTGACCGAGCCCTGCCGTCCTCCCTGCGCCTCTCTCAATGAGTAAAATGCACCAGAACCTACAGCATCCCACGGTTACTCAGTCTCCTTTCTCCTCTTCAAGTGGTAGATTCAGAAAAGGTTCACTAAATATTTGTAGAATGGATTTTGAATAGAAGTCTGAAATGCTTTTTTAATACATAAAGAAAAAGAAATCATTGGTGAACTTGTACGCTTTACCATTAGTCAAAAATTTACAAGCCACAACACTTTAGATTCTGTTCATGAGCAGTAGGTCACACTGGCACAGTTCAGAGCCATGGGCAGAGAACTGAGCACATCAAAAAGTTGCTGGTAATAGGATGGGAATCAAAGTAGAAGATTCAAGGACAAGCCAGGTGGGGCAAGCAGACCAGATGTTGGAGCCAAGGAAAGGAATTGCAAGAATGAGACAAAAGCTGTTTGAAGCTTGGTTGCCTTGATTTCCTTTCAGTTTTCTTGCTGAAGTTTTCCAACGGGGTTCTGAGGGCTTGAGGTTCTAGGGAGAGCTAAGTGGTCAACTCTATGCGTAGGTATAGCTGAACACCAGAACTACCTCATACTCGCAAGTTTAGAGTCGCTTGTGTACGATTTCTTCCCAAATCTGGGTTCTGCGACCTTGTGTTAGCGGCTTTAAATTGACCACAGTTGGACTATTCATACCAGAAATCACCAAATGCTTCAAATCTGAGCTTTCCCCTCTATTGGACAATCATTTGGTTATTAATCATATACCAGCACACCCACCACTAGGTAAAGTTTTAGGCACCCTATCAATAAAAGATGTCATTTAACAGCAAAAGGTGGCAAACGAGCTCTGGTCCATGAATTACCTGTTTTCTTCTTTATTATTACAGTATTGTAAGTTTGTTAATGTCAAGTATGTCTGAAGTCAGTTTGTTCACATTTAATTAACAACCCTAAGAAGACGATAAAGCAAGAAAGTTTCTAGGAGCTTATAAACTCAGGATGAATGTTTATAAGAGAAAAAACTCACACTCCAGACTCAAAAGGAAGAGTTTTGCATAGTTCTTCCTTTACAGATTTCATGTGGATTGTCCTTTAGCACAGTGCTTCTCAAACTTTATTGCGCATACAAATCACCTAGGGGTCTTGTTAAATGCAGATTCTGATTCTGTAAATATGGGACAGACCTCATATTTTCCACTTCTAACAAGCTCTTACTGATCACGCCGGTCTATGGGATATCTTTTGACTAGCAAAGGTCTAGCTATTGTGGCCATCAGATAAAAGTAGTAAGCAAAAACAAATATATTTTTTAAAAGTCTTATTTCTAAGAAAGTAAACTCTGGGAGGAAAAATTATTTGATCCTTGCATTTGGGTCTTTGAATTTGGGCATGCACTTTTTTTTTTTCCTTTGGCAGATGTTTGTTGACTTCACACAATACAGTAAAAGATTAAATGAGCTGGAAACATTAGAGATCCCAATTATACAACTCACTGACTACCCATAAGCCTGAACAATGAAAAGCATTCTGCGTGCTTTACTCATTTAACTTCATTTAAACCCTTCTTGGCATCTGAGTTGCATTAATGTGATAACTCTTGTGTAGCAATTAACAAACTGTGGCAATTGTGAACATTTCTGGAGTTTGTCATATTGAATGGGAGTAGGCTCTGGGCATCTAACTCTTAGCTCATTTTCTAGGGCTGATCTGGCTTTGTAGATGATTTATATACTTTTTCCATTTTCCTTTGACACAGGAGCCAAACATTGAACAAATGAATTGTGGTTGTATCTCTCCACCAGACATTTTGTTTTGGAAGTCATTTCTAATGAACGACTTTCAGGCAGTTTTTTTTTTTTCTTCTTCTTCTTCTTCTTTGCTCTCTTCGTTAGGAAATTCATTGACTCTTCAAGAAGACAATCACATTGTACTCACATAAAAGCACATCCAACACTTCCACAAAAGTCACAAAAGCTGAGTGTTCTTCATCGCCCTGAGCCTCAATCACAAACATATTGAAAAGCAAATGGTGAGCATGTTCTACACAATACCGTACCCAGGGCTAACAATGCTGGATATTGTGTCTATTCCAGTGCCTCAGAATTAACTGTGTGGTTGGAAGAAGGCTTGAGATGAGGAAAAAAAAGCTTCATTTCCAAGCTTGGATGATAAAGAGTATATTACCCAGAGGAGCAGCAGATGGTTTCTCAGTGCTGAAATGTAGCATTGTTTTCATAACAGCCCAACTGGTGTTTGGAAGTCTGATTTAAAGGAAGTAACTTACCACCTTCAGGCATTAGAAAATGCTCATAGATTTATTATTTCCTATCTCTAGGAAGGCAGGGAATGGACTTTTTCCCTTCATACGAGTGCATTTTACAGTGTTCTGCACAGATTAAAGCTATCCTATTACAGAGGACCAACTGTAGGCACATTCTAATTTTCTGGCTGAATATGTTAAGTGAACCTAGATTATGGATGCAAGAATAATTTCCTCATAAAGTAACTTGACCTTACATTGCAAATGGGTTGGCTCTGGTGGATTCCCAAGTCAAGTGTCCTTCTGTTATAGAAAATTAAGAGTCTCTATTCCAAGCTCTGTGATCTGTTTGTTCATTCATGGCTGAAGTTTTCCTTCTTCCCATCTTACCATTTTTCATCATAATATATTAAAACCATTTAGCATGTTGTAATTTTTAAAACATTATTCTTAGTAGGATAAATTCTTAGCCTCCATGTATAATCATAAAATTCTGAGCAAAAGGTACTCTCTAAAGCATACATATAGAAGCCACAAAAATGTACCTTAAGACAACATAGAAAAAAGAAAAGAAAGGAGATAGAAAAAGGGAGGGAAGAAACAACTAATAGAGGAGAAAGAAAGAAGAAAAGAAATAAGGAAGAAAGGGAAAATGAAGAGAATAAATGTATATATTGGGTTACCTATAATGTGAAATGAATTTTTAAAGCTTTCAAGTGAAATCTGGATTCTCAAATCCTATTGTTACATTCAACTTTATCACTTCACTGATAACTTCCCAGAGATGAACTTCATCTCTCTAATTTAGTAAGTGACCAGCCCCCTATATCAGGCACCATTGTAAATTGTATATTAAAAAAAAATGCCTAATTATCTCATGTTTACACTTCAGGATCAGACTGGTAGGGAGAGAGGAAAAAAAAAAGAAAGTGTCTAAAGTTTGTAGAAACAGGGGAAATCAGTTGATTGCAGATAAACCTCTACAGATTGTCCAGCTTGCAACCAGATTGTCATTCACAGAGCTAGGGTATCATTATCTCATAAATCACTCTGAAAGTTCTCATGGTAGGTTCCAGCTCAGAAACTTCTTTTGTAATAACTTTGTGTTTCAAGAACCACCATTGCTACATTAATGGGGGTGGGTGGATAAATCACTGTTCTTAATATAAACACAGATGTAAATAAGCAAACTTTGCCTTGGCATTCAAGAATGTTTCGTAGGGAACTTAAATGTTAGTAGATAATTCACAATAATAGGTAGAGATTTATAGCTAAGTATAGTTGGAGCTTTGACTCTTGGGAACCTGTCTATATTGTGGTTTGTGTCTTAAGTGCTAAGTGGCTCTTCCTGCATCCTAGGCTACCAAATAATCTAGCAAGAAGAATTTGTTCGTCTGTGTAGATGGCTGGTTCCCACACAGTTCATTGACTCACTATGGAGAAGCCTGGTTTTGGATGAGTGCAAATATTGTGTCCTTATAGGCAGTTTTCTGTGCTTGTCCTAACCTAACACCTGTAACTTGGCTACTCAGATAAGTTTTTCTTTGCTTTCTTAGTAAATTTTACTTCATGTTTTCACTTTAAGCAAAGCAGTGGTAATGGGATCCCTTTATCATTAAGCTTACATAAAGAAAAAACCTTTCTTATCAGTCTTTCCATTAAGGTAGAAATCTCCATTTCCTCTATTACCTGGTAACATTTTGGAGTATATGCTGGGGCCATCTCTATTACAAGACTATTCAAGTCACAATTAACTCTAAGATTCAAGATTTCTCACATGGTATTTTTCCTACCTTAGTGCTTAAAAAAAAAAGTAAATTTTTAACATTACCCATATCCTCAAAAGAAGATAAAGGAGAGTAAATGACCTTTGTTTCCTTAACAGTAATAACAAAAGCATCAACCTTGAGTTTTCCATTCTAATTGAAAAACAGTTTTACATTGGCTTGAATCTCTCTGTTGGCTCTGACCAAAGGATCAGGTAACTGCTACTCTCCCAAATCGTTCAGGTTTATTCTTACAGTCAAAGGCACATTAAAAAAAAAAAAAAAATCTTTTATTTAAAATAGTTTTAGATATACAGAAAATTTATAAAGCTTTTCCATGCTCTTCTGTAATCCTGAGACTGAGTATCTAATCTTTTTACAAAGTAGACATCATACTGGCAATATATTCTATAAATTTAATGGACACTTTCCTTTTAATTATTTGTTATGATAAATGATTGTACACACAATGAAAAGCTCTAGCGCATTAGGCTGCAATGAGCCCAGTTGGCTCCTACAGTTACTACATAAAAGGCATTGTTAACAGAACTACTTCCAGATATTAAAGACGTTTTTTATTGATTTCATCTAGGAAATTATGAGAATACCTATTTTGAAATAATGTTTTAGTAAGAAGTGTTTATAAATTTCAGCCTTTAACAGATCACTATGAAATACTTGCCATTTAAAAAGTAAAATTCTCACAGTTCCTCCCTTGTTAGACTGTGATTCAGAGATTTGCTTTTACAGTGTAAAAATCAAACCTGACTTCTCATCTGGATATTATGGCTCCTGGTCCTCATGAAATATAACTGTCAACTGTGGAAATAACGCAGGAGGCAACCAAAAGAAAATCTGAAAAGCAGAAAGAAGGTAAACTGATTAGGAACGTTAGGGTTAGATGAAGAATACAGCAGCAGGACATTTTATTGCCATTCACTCAACAACAGAACACAATCCAGGTTTATGTTTTGCCATCCCCAACCTAGCAACAGAAGGTGGTCGAGTTGTCTCATTCCTACTCTGGGTTGAAAAGGAGACCAAATGATAATACTTAGGCAATCTCAGAGTCTATTGGGAGTCCCTCTGACAATAAACAGTCAAGGGGAAGTACTTTGTTTTCCTACTGGGCATATGACTTCCTTCCCCTACCTAGGGACAAGGACAGCTGGCTGGTTTCAGCAGAGTGGATCCTGCCATCACAAGTGCCCAGCCCAAGAATCCTCTTCTCCATGAGCTGGAAAAATGGCTTCCTCAACCTAGAGAAACTGGGCAGCCAGGGTGCGTTGCTGGAACACATCTGTTACAGCAAGTATCTACCTTGGGAATCATTCTCAGTCCTTTCTAGGACTGGAAAATTCCTCCTTGTGCCTAGACACATTGGGTAGACAGCTGACACCGAGAGGGACCCCACCACAGATGCCCAGCCTGGGATGGGTTCTGTATTATCTTTTATCATCTAAAAGATTTCTGGCCTGCGGAACACCTTTCATCCCCTCAGGTTGCATCATCAGAGGTCACTGAGAGCCCCAGCAGTGTACAGTCTGACTAAAAGTGAATCACAAAGCCTCAGAATATGATATTGTCATTGGATTCACAGTTGACAAAAATAGGCCTAGACCTGTATGCTAATCCTAAACAGAGTGACTACCTACTACAATAAAAGATTTAAATAAGACTTAAAGTTTGTCTACATTAAAGCTGAAATAATCAGGATGTAATAGAAAATAACCTGGCATCTAGTGATATCAAAATGAATGAGAAAAGACAATCAATTCATACAATACCAATATGAATTAGATGTTGGACTTATCTAAGGATTTGAGAGATGTCATCACAAAAATGATTCAATCAGGAATTACAAATTTTCTTGAAAAAAATGATAGAAAAACAGAAGGAAAAAAAAACACATAGAAAAATCCCACCTGTGGGTGCCTGGGTGGCACAGTGGGTTTAGCCTCCACCTTCAGCTCAGGTCATGATCTCAGGGACCCGGGATCAAGCCCCGCATGGGGCTCTCTGCTCAGCGGGATCCTGCTTCCCCCTCTCTCTCTGACTGCCTCTCTGTCTACTTGTGATCTCTGTCTGTTAAATAAATAAATAAAATCTTTAGAAAAAAAACCTGTATTAATAATCTTTTTAAAAAAGAAAGAAAGAAAGAAAGGAAAACCCCACCTAGAAATAGAGGTTTAAAAAAAGAATAGCCAAATGGAATTTAAAGAGCTGAAAAAATAGAACAGAGATTAAAAACTCAAAATATGGGTTCATTAGTAGAGAGGTAATGTGTGAGTGACCTTGAAGACAAGTTGATAAAATTTACTCAATCTGAACAACAGAGAGAAATGGGCCGGGGGGAAAAATGAACAGAGTTTCAGGAAACTGGTGTGATTAAAAACAGATTCATCCTCCATGGTGATGTCCCAGAAGGAGAAGGGAAAGATGGTAATGCTGAAAGAGTGTTTGAAAAAATGAGGGTTAAAAACTTTCTGTATTTGCACATAAGCATGTAGAAGATTCAAGAAGTTGCACAAACCCAGTAAGGCAAATATTCCAGAGAAATTCATGCCAAAACACATGATTATGAAACTTGTAAATACAATGAAAAATCTTGAGAGCAGAGAGAGGGGAACAACTATGACCTACAGGGAAACACCAATTTGGATGACAGCAGGGTTTTCATTTGAAACCAGAGATGGGAAGAACACAATACAACGTTCTTCATGTGCTGAAAGTAGTGAACCGTCAACTGCAAATTCTATAGCCAGTGAAACTATCCTTTGGGAAGAAAGGGAGATAGAAACATTCTAAGATAAAAGAAAATTAAAAGGATTTTTCACTAGCAGACCTACCTTTCCAGAATAACGGGGGTGCCTGGGTGGTTCAGTTGGTTAAGCCTCCAACTCTTGATTTTGGCTCAGGTTGTGATTTCAAGATCCTGGGATCTAGCCCTGCCTTGGGCTCTGCCCTCAGCAGAAAGTCTTCCTGAAGATCTTCTCCCTCTGTCCTACGCCGCCCTCACGTGCACACTCTCTTTCAAATAAATAAATAAATAAATAAATAAATAAATAAATCCTTTAAAAAATATTGACAGTAGATTGTGATTTTTATATACATGCATATATGCATACATGCATGTGTGTATGTATATTCCAGAGAAACCACTAGGAAACTGTAGAGTGATACATTCAATGACCATATGTATGAATGAATGAATGAATGAATGTTCAGGAGACCAATATGAAAGCAAGGTGAATGCAAAAAGTCCTTCCAATCCTAATGGTTATGCACTCCATGATTCCATTTATATGACATTCTTGAAATAATAAAGCTATAGAGATGGTGTATAGATGAATAGTTCCAGGGTTTAGAAATTAGACTATTAGTGTGGAGAGAAGAGAAGTGGTTATTAAAGAGCAACACAAGTGATCCTCGCTATGATAGGATAGTTATCTCTGTGCATTATTTGTATAAGTGTAAGGTGAATTTACAATTATGCCCAAGGTATAAACTGAGCTAAAAATATATATATATATTTATATATAATATATAACACATATATTATATAATAAATATTTTGTATATTCTGTATTTATTTATATATTCATAATATATAAATATATTCATATATAAGATATAAATATATAATTATTTGTATATTATATATTATGTAATATTATATGTATATACAGCACTCAGTTCTTGAGAAAATGCTTTATACAGAATCTAATTCTTAAAATAATGCATTGATAGTCTTTAAAATTGTTTTAATTGTTAGAAAACAAGTTTGTTTTTTTTTAAGATTTTAATTATTTATTTGACAGACAGAGATCACAAGTAGACAGAGAGGCAGGCAGAGAGAGAAGAGGAAGCAGGCTCTCTGCTGAGCAGAGAGCCTGATGTGGGGCTTGATCCCAGGACCTGGTATCATGACCCGAGCGGAAGGCAGAGGCTTTAACCCACGGAGCCACCCAGGCACCCCTAGGAAACAAGTTTTAATGCACACCATATACATTAAGATGTCATTTATGTTATGTCCAGATAATTTTATACATTTTTGTGGGTAGAGACATAAGTGGTTAACGTATAACGTGTATATTAGTAAGATATGTATCAGTTTGGGTATAATGCCTACTTTAAGGAAGGAGGGGGAAAGAAAAAGATGGGTATGGTAAAGCCTTAGTTGTATTTGTAATTTTTTTTCCTTTACAAAAAATAAATCTGTGGAGGTTCCTCAAAATGTTGAAAATAGAACTGCCCTATGACCCAGCAATAGCCCTACTGGGTATTTACCCTAAAGATACAAACGTAGTGATCCGAAGGGGCACGTGCACCCAAATGTTTATAGCAGCAATGTCCACAATAGCCAAACTATGGAAAGAACCTAGATGTCCATCAACAGATGAATGGATCAAGAAGATGTGGTATATATACACAATGGAATACTATGCAGCCATCAAAAGAAATGAAATCTTGCCATTTGCGACAACGTGGATGGAACTAGAGCATATCATGCTTAGCGAAATAAGTCAAGCAGAGAAAGACAACTATCATATGATCGCCCTGATATGAGGAAGTGGTGATGCAACATGGGGGCTTAAGGGGGTAGGAGAAGAATAAATGAAACAAGATGGAATTGGGAGGGAGACAAACCATAAGTGACTCTTAATCTCACAAAACAAACTGAGGGTTGCTGGGGGGAGAGGGGTTGGGAGAAGGGGGTGGGATTATGGACATTGGGGAGGGTATGTGCTTTGGTGAGTGCTGTGAAGTATATAAACCGGGCGATTCACAGACTTGTACCCCTGGGGATAAGAATATATTATATGTTTATAAAAAAAACAATCTTAAAAATGAAATACTAAAATACTATTTGTTAACTCTCTTATATGCTCTATGCTACATATTTTTCCAGAAGAATTTCAAAATTAATGCTTTCAAGGGACACAAATGAATAAATTTGATAAATTATAATGCTCTTGTAATCTTGGTTAGACAGTGTACATAATTGAACCATTTGGGTTTTTAAAAGTGACTTTAAAAACAAATTTTATTTTATTTCTACTACATGAAACAATTGCAATGAAAAAGCATTTCAACTAGAACTACATGAAGCACCTTGAGGGTATAACATTTTTTTCTATATTATAATGGGATTAGATTAGTTAGAACAAAATTATTTCTAAAGAAATGTGACACTAAGGAACTTGCATCAAGCCCTCATTTAGCATGCGCATTCAGCTTTTAAGCAGGATTTGAGGCAAATTATAAATTGAACAAAACAATCCACAAAATAGTACAATTCAGGATAAAAAGCAAGTAAATGTGTAATAGAAACAAAGAGATTAAGTACAAGAAGCACCACAAATCTGAAAAAAGTAATTACTTTTATTGAGTACTGTATTTGAATCTAAGTCTCTGGATGGCTAAGCTAAAACTCTATTAGATTGTATAGTTTTTGTTGCCAAATGAGATTAGATGACTACATTATTCGTACAATTTCTCTTTGAAATTTAACTCATTTGGGGTTTAGAGTGTATACAATAGTGGTTCTAGCTCCAAACATTTCCCTCCTTTGTTTTTTTCCTAAATCATACTTCGTTTTCTCCAAGGTACCCCCTGCCAGTCTGGTAGGAAAATCAGTCTTAACCATTTGGCGGGATCCCTCCCAGGCTAGACATGATTTCACAAGTCTTCTGGCCTCTTGAGTGCTACAAAAGTTGGGAAGGGACTAGTTCTTTTGTCAGTGGTGTTTACCAGATTTATCATAGAAGTCTTGTCCTTTGGTGCTTGGAAGTCCCTATCACCTCTTTCCTGAGTTCTGCCACTCTAGTGAGCCCAGAGGTCCCTGTCACACTGCATTCTCCACAAACTGCAGTCGGAGTCTACGGCCATTTCTATACTCTCTGTCCTAAGTTCGAGGAGACCCTTGTCCCACTTGCCCCAGACGCATATCCCAACGCTGAGCTGCCTCTTCCTCCATGTTTCTCTGCCTCAGCAAGCCTCACACATGGGCCTCGGTGGGTCTATCTTGGCTGGAGTGAGAGTAGAGAAAGGAAATTCTGGAGACTTTTGCTTTCTTAGTATGCTTACATAGAATTTTCCAAACCAAAGTTCAGGAGGGTAAAGGAACTATACAATATGGAAGTGGTCTGAGGTCCTCCACTAACAACAACTGTTTCCAGTTCTATAAAAAGAAGACAACGCGTTTTGCAGTCATCCATGGACAAACACATCACAAGCTTATACCTGGAGCCTAAAATGAAGGATTATTTAAGGGCAGTTGACTGGATTGATTTTTAACTTTCTAGTTTAAAAAAAATGTAAAAATAAATCTTTTCCTGTCAACATGGAGGGGGAAAGACAGGCAGAAGAAAGCCGTACTCCTTAACAAGAGCCTGAGAGACTAAATTAATTTTAATTCTGAAGTGGATATGTGAGAGTACTTTGTAAGCAAAAAATGAGGACGTTTGGTATTGACAGGTAGAAAGTGATAAAGAGTAAGCTAAAAGAAGAGAGGGAAGAGGAAAATATAGGCATAAGATCATAACTGATTTTCCACTTGAGGTAGGGAAAGTAATAAGACTTACTTGCAATGAGAGCATAGACACGACTGTCAAAAGCGAAGATGTTTCTAAGAAGGATTCTTTTGAATGGACTTGGAGACTTCTAATAAAGTTGTACTTTCACCTTGGTAGAAACTTTACTTTGTTTCAGAAGACAGCTAAGAGAATCTTCATTCAATGAAGGTGTAACTTCACATTAACCAAACAGTTACATCAAAATTGTTTTTTTTTTTTCATGTCCATATATAGTTAAGCAAAAACAAGTGTTTAAGCAAATCATTTGGTGATTGGACTTGTCTACAAAGAGAAAAAAAGAATCAGTTCTGTGCATCTGCTGTTGTCTGTAGCAAAAGTCACTGTTGGTGAGCTTTTTCTGCCAATGGTCAGTAGTGTAGACTTTATTTAGCCTTTACCGTGGGGTCTCTGTCACAATGACAAGGTCATTGTACAAAAAGCAGCCTAGAAAAATCCAAAAAGAGAAAGGTGTGGCTGTTTTCCAGTCACACTATTTTTTAAAAGATTATTATTTCTTTGAGGGAGGGGGAGAGAGAGAGAGACTGACCATGAGCAGGGGGGAGCAGCAGGTACCGGGAGAAGCAGGTTCCCTACTGAGTGGGGAGCCTGGATGTGGGATCATAACCTGAGCTGAAGGCAGACCCCTAACCAAGAGAGCCACCCACGTGCCCTCCAGTCAAACTATTGACAGAAACAAGCAACTGCTGGATTGCTGGATTTGGCCCGTGAACTGTAGTTTGCCAACATCTGGACTAAAATATCCCAGAGCCTGGGAGATTGGCTGAGGTTTATTTCTCTGGGATTTTACCAGGGATGCTATGAAAAAAAGACATAGGTTCAGTAGTATACATTGCTGGTGAATTGACATTTGTAAGAAAGGCTATCAGCTGATCTATTTGCCTATGTGCGTGTAAACAAGAGCAGTTCTTCAAGATTGCAAATGCCTTATCTAGACCCGTTCTTTAAAAAGACCTGAAGTGCTTCATGCTAGGCACTTTTTATCCACGGTGTACAGATAGATATGTTTTCGAATTGATTCCACATTAAAAACAGCACCTCAGGGCGCCTGGGTGGCTCAGTGGGTTAAAGCCTCTGCTTTCGGCTCAGGTTGGGATCGAGCCCCGCATCAGGCTCTCTGCTCAACAGGGAGCCTGCTTCCCCCTCTCTCTGCCTGCCTCTCTGCCTACTTGTGCTCTCTGTCTGTCAAATAAATAAATCTTAAAAAAAATAAAAATAAAAACAGCACCTCCTTCACTTGTTTCTTATTTTCAGCTCTCTAATACTAAAATGCGCTTTATCCATTTTTCTTCTTCATAAAAAATCTTTTACATTCATTAAAAGACATAATGAATGCTGAATTGGGAAGGAGAGGAAATAAATAGTCTCAAAAGTTGACCTAATCAAGAAGTTCAATGCAGAAGAGGTAGAATGTGGCACTGCCTAAGGGGCAAAATTTTCAATGATGAAAAATGTATATGTGCTCATATACATTTATTTAAATGATTTATTAAAGCCCTATGTGTGCTAGATTATGTGATAGCCACTGGAAAGGGCATCCCAAACATAGAAATAAGTCAGGATCCTTTCCTTTGACAGGAACACAGACACAACTACATTGTTTATAGTTGAAACATACGGGTGTAAAGCAGTATTTTAAAGACTTAGTTTCTCTTCATATAAATGTTGGGCATTCACCTGTTGGCCTAGGGGAGTGTAGATGAAAATAATTTAGCTAAGCCACATTTTTTAGGAAATAGTTGAGAGATGAGCATCTTTTCTAATTCCAGTGAAACCTGTTGGCAATTATTGCTCCAACTTCCCTGAATTCTTCCCCATTCCTCTTCCCCACAGTTTTCAGTAGCCAACATCATTCTGCTATAGTTCAGCCAAGCACTCAGTCTAGTTCATTCTATATTTTTATTTTCTTTTTCCCACCCAAACAAAGAGCAGTGGGAATCGAGATCAAAAGAAATTTGTTGGTCTTTGATAGCTTATTAAGTGTTTTTGGTGGGGGAAGTGGAGTAGTCAGTCAATTCTATTTAAATTAAATAGACTATTGGCTGATCTTAACAGTATGCAGACTCCAAATCTATCTGTTTTTTACTTTTAAATATTCATCAGGAGTCAGAGAATGGGTATCATGGAAGGATGATAGCCACGTGCTGTGGGTTCTTCATGTATGGCCTTAAAGACATAAAAACTTCAAACCTGGCTTTTCTGTTTTTTCATTATCACAGAATGTGATAATGTGAGGACATCAATAATGTGAGGACATTCTTGTGAGGACTTCTGATGTGAGGGCCAGAGACATGGAGCTAGTGAGGGTTGGGGTGAAAGTGAGTGATGGTATATGTAATGAATTAAATGGGGTGAAAGTGAGTGATGGTATATGTAATGAATTAAATTGTGTCCCCTAAAAAGATGAGCTGAAATTCTAACCCCCCAGTATTTCAGAATGTTGCCTTATTTGGAAACAGGGTCTTTGCAGAGGTGAACATTTTAAAATGAGATCATTAAGGTGGGACGTAATACAGTTTGACTGGTGCCCTTATAAAAAGGGGAAATTTGGACAGAGATAGACCTGCATAGGGGAAGACTGTATGAAGACACACAGGGTGAGCACCGTGTGAAGATAAAGACAGAGATCAGACTGGGAAAATAAATATACAAGTTAGGGAATGCCAGTGATTGCCAACCAACCTAGAAGCTATGTAGAGACATGGCGCCAATTCTCCCTCCCAACCCTCAGAAGGAACACTAACACCTACTAACACCTTGATCTGGAACTTCTAGCCTGCAGAATTGGGTGAGAGTAAATCTCTGTTGTTGAAGCCACTCAATGTGTGGTACTCTGTTACAGAAGCTTCTAGAAACTCATACAACACAGGAGTGCAGGATGAAAGAGAGATCAAAGATAAGGTATGAGCCAAGGGTATATTTCTTTTGTGTAACGATTCACTACAGTTTTAAAAGGTGATGATTTTACATCACCGAGTATGTTTCCCAATTTGAAGAGATCACTTAATATGTTGGAGAGTTTGAGGAAGGAGTGAATCTTATATTTGGCTAACATCTGTTCATTTTGGTCGTGGTGGAGATGAACACTATCCCATCTGGTACCTGGTCCTCAATCCCAGCAGACTGCTCACAGCCCTATACTCTTCTTATTCTAACAAGACTTGTTCAAGTCCAGTCCCTGCCAGCAACTTTCTCTCCTCTCTGGGTTGTGAAGAGTAATTTTTTTTCAGTCTACTTGAGGTTATGGGCTATTGATTAGGCCTATCCAAAAATCCTTCACTATCTTTTTAAAATATGAAGATGTATGGGTATCATTTAACTGCCTAGGGGCAAACCTTGGTCTTATGGGAACTTTGGGACTCTGTTTCAGGCTATTGCCCAGGCTCATTACCTGGACATTTTTACTCTACCGTTCTGTCACAAGAGATGAGACTTTGTGTTTAGGAGTGGGGCTTTATAGTCTTACTGCTTTCTTGCTTTCTACTTGTTATAAACCTGTATGAGTTTCCTAGACTCTTTATTCCACCTTCTTGTTCTTGGAATTGGAGTACTTGACCAAGTCAATGGGGAAGTTTTGCAGGTGTTAGGGAACGGGCTCTTCTGTAGGGCACATTGACTGGTATCTCGCTTTGTAGCTTTCACATTGAGTCCCTCAACTCACTTGTGGGACTTTTGCCCAGATTGTGGGAGTGAATAATTTTGATCTTAAATGTGTCATCTGCCGAAACTGATGCATGTTTATCCTGATCAAGTCTATCAAAATAACAGAAGAAAATCATTTTATTTTTTTATTCTCTGCATTGTGCTGTGCATTTTTCCTATGAGACATGGGCATAGAACTTTAAAGCAGTTGTCTGTGTGCGGGGGAAGTTACTGGTTAACAGGAAATATGAGCAATGAAATACTAATATTTTAAGCTTTAGGGAAGGGTTCTCAGAGCAACTGGGATGAATCATTCTGCTCAGGACAACCAAAATATTAGATAAAATATATTTAAATATTCCTAAAAGCATTAAAGTATTAAGAATACAGTAAGGACATGCAAGACCAAAATCTTGAAGAGGACAAGAACCCAGACGGATTAGCCTAGCCTATAAAGCTGCTTTAGCCTATAGGTTTTTTGTTTTGTTTTAAATCCAAAAATGACCTGTCAGACTAAAGCACTTTGGCAACCTCATGGGGCTAGGAGGGATCAAAAGTAAATGCCAATGGCCCATCAAGGGTAGAGACACCTTTAAAGCCACTTCCACTTCAAGCAGAGACTCCACAATCTGTATCCTGGGATCTGGGTAGATTTTGGAAGTAAACCTGCAGCCTGGGTTTACATTATCTAGGTGATCCAGGGAATCTCTGATGATTAAAGCCATCCCAGACTAGTGGAGCTCTTAACACCTTGCCAAAGTGAAACAAAATAGAACCCATTTGGAGGGATTTGTCATCATCTCATTCCTCAAATTATTCCTATGAATAATTTTTACAATAAAATGTCCAAGACACAGTCAAAGGTAATAAGACACTCAAAGGAATGAGACACCATGAATAATAACCAGCAGAAACTGCAGAGAAGGGAAAGATTCACAAAGACTTTAGGTATCTGAGACTGTCAGGCTCAGACTGCTTACTATGCTCAAAGAACAAAAGCCAAAGTTATAAATAAAACAGGAAATTGGAACTGTAGAAAATAAAATAGAAGATTTGAATAGGTACCAAATGAAAATTTGAGGTCTGAACAGCACAATAACTGAAATAACTCAGTGTGTACCTTACATTAAATAGGACGTAGAAGAGAAATGTAGTGAATGAAAATGAATCAGAAGAAGTTAAGCTTTTTTTAAGCATAAAAAGACAAATGACAGAAAATATGGACAAGGGCATTAAAAGAATGATCCCATATGTCACTTTCATTTGGAGTCCCAAAGAAATGAGTAACGCTCATGCTGTGAAGTTATATTATAGGGCCCCAAAATATATTAAATATATTTGACAAAAAACATATAGACAAATTTATAATCATAGTGGAAGATTTTAACTACTTTCAGAAATCAATATTTAAGTAACAATGATCAATTTTGACCTAATGAATATAAAAACAATATTATATCCACCAAGTGCAGCATAATCATTCTCTGCACACATGGAACTTTTATGAAGAATGACCATAAATGGATCAAAAATCAAGTCTTATCAAAAACAAATTACAACAGTCATTCCGAGTATATTCTCTAGTGACAGTGACATTTTGCTAGAAATCAATAACGTGGAAAATTACAAGAGAATCCACATTTGGAAATTTTTAAAAAATAATGTTTTTATTATGGCTTTTACATTTTTTTCTTTTCCTCCTCTTCTTTTTTTCCCAGAATTTCTAATGGCCTTTGGTTTTTGTTGATGTTGATAAAAAAAAGAATGATGTGCTTTTAGCTTACACTCAAGGTAATCTGGAACCTCAATCATGGTTTACATGACTGAATTTTCCTTTTCTCTCCAGAGAATTGCTATAAAAGTACTGTGTTCTCCGTCTTCATTCAGGACTCTATGTTCTCTAAGCCTTTTGCATAGCTATTATCCTGAGAATTTCCTTGATTGTCATACTGGGTTAGACATTTTACTTGGAATTTCTTTTCTAATAGACATTTTTAGTATTTCCTTGTTACCCTTGATGTTTCAAGTTAATGAGAATTTTTCCAATTTTAAAACATTTTTTATCATCCTATTAGCAATTCTTAGATCATTTAAATCTGAAAATACATTTCCTTCTACACTTCAAAGAAATTTTCTCTGTGATAATTTGATGTTCATGTTTTGTTTTTCTGTTTTATCTTTGAATAATTTCCTGGTGGTTTAATATTAGGCTCCTGATTATTTGTCCATATCTCATGTGTTTCACCCTGAATATGGTAGTTATGCAGGGGTCATGGAGCAGACTCACTCTTTGAATCAGATACCTTTTTTTATATCTTTTTATCCTTTTTTTTTTGTTTTTATATCTTTAATACCTTTTTATATCTTTTTTCAGATTTTATTTAAATTCTAGTTAGTTAACATGCAGTGTAATGTTGGTTTCAGGAGTAAAAAATTCGGTGGTACATCACTGACATACAACAGTCAGTGCTCCTCGTAAGAGGTGCCCTCTTTAATATCCATCACCCACCTAGCCCATCCTCCACCCACATTCCTCCATCAACCCTCAGTTTGTTCTCTATCATTAAGAGTCTGTACAAAAAAAAAAAAAATCAATAAACAAATCAATTTTTTAAAAAAGTAGTCTGTCTTGCACTGTTGGTGGGAATGTAAACTGGTGCAGCCACTCTGGAAAACAGTATGGAGGTGCCTCAAAAAGTTAAAAATAAAATTACCCTGTGATCCAGAAATTGATCCAGGTGTTTACCCAAAGGATACAAAAATACAGATTTGAAGGGGTACATGCACCCCAATATTTATAGCAGCATTATGAACAACAACCAAACTATGAAAGTAGCCCAAATGTCCATTGACTCATTAACAGATGAAGATGTGGTATATATACATATGTATATATGTGTATACACACACACACACACACCTTTTTTATATCTTAGATTTATAGGTTTTTTTAAAAAATCTGTAAATTGAAAATAATATCTACCTTTTTGTAATCTAGAGGGTTAGGTGAGTTGATACATGCAGCCTGTTTACAATAATGCCTGGCATTTGCAAGCATTTACCAATGTGTCAGCCCTTATTTCTCCTCCCCACCCCTTTTAGAGGGGGAGAAACTGAGTGCATGTGAGCAGAGTATGAAGGGTAGAGGGAGAGGTAGAGAGAGAATCTTAAGCAGGTTCCACACCCAGCTTGGAGCCCAATGTAGGCCTCCATCTCAGACCCTGAGATCATGACCTGAGCTGAAATCAAGGTTGGACACTTAAGCAACCGAGCCACCCAGATGCCCCCCTTATTACTCCTATTAATTTTCTAATGTAGCTATTTGATGTTTTCATTCTACCATTCTAGCGAATGTTTTAAAATTGCTTTTTAATCTTGGAGAACTCTTTCATGATCCCTGATTTTTTGTTTTCTTTTTGATTTCTATTTTCTTGAATGTGTAATGTCTTCTCAAATTTCAAGGAGCATACTGAGTCATTTTTTTATGATTACTTTTAATTTCTTTTATTATTTGTTTACTTTGGGGTTAATTTGGTCTTTGTCATTTGCTCGGTTAGATTTTCTCACATCTGATGATTCCTGCTTACTTTTTCACACTCAACACAGTGTAGTTGTTGGGAGTTTTATTCAGTACTGAGTAATTTCGCAATGGGCACCATTCGTGTGTAGGCAGTCTGAATTGATGCACAGTGTGCATAAGAGGTCAGGCTGGAATTAAGGATAAGTGTGATCCAAATGTCAGAAGAAGAGACCTTTGTTTAAGGTATCAACACCCACTGATTGAAATCACGCAATTTATTTACAGAAGAACTTTTGCCTTTTTCCCCTTCAACATTAGAGCCGAGTTGCCTACTTTTATGTGTACTGAGGATTAAAGAAGGAGTAACTGGCACTGTTATTCCACAGTGAGGGCTTTTTAAAATTTCTTCTCTTTATTTTCACATTTTACTCTGATTTTTCTTTTATCTTTAAGCTCAGAAGCTATGGATATTTGATAAGCAGAGTGGCCAATACCATGACTGCAGAAGTGTTTTTAGTTGTAGGGGTTGGCAAATTACAGCCACGGGCTAGCTGTCTATTTTGGTGAAGTTTCATTGGGATACAACTACATTCTTACTTTTAGGTATGGTTGAAGGGTGTTTTGAGCTACGACAGCAGAACTGAGTATTTATGACAAGAGAGTGTGTGGTCGTTCAGGCCTAACCTTTATAGAGAAGGGTTGTCAGCTAGTTGCCAATTTACTGCGTCATGTATTTTATAATTTTCTGAAGTTTGTTAATATTTCTGGACTAATGGTGATTCCTACTCCCATTCTTTTTATAAGTTTGTTTTTTCTTATATATTTATACTTTTATCTCAGTGTATTCCGTGAAGGAAATGAGATACAGTGGGTCTTCATTCTTCCATCTTGAGCTGGAAGCCCATTTTCTTTCATTTTTAATTCATTATTTTTTATCATTTCTACCTTCCAATTCTAAAACCTTTAACTGAATCATATCTTGTTTCTCTCTTCTTTTTCTCTGTTACTCTTCAAAGTTATTGGTCTTATTTTCTCTCTCTGCTTTTATTAAAACCCCACTTTTTATCATCATTCTCTCCTTTAAAGTTATGACTTTCTCTGATTACAGATTAATTAATTAGCTTCTGGATTGCTTACATCTATTGTTTTCAATACTGGCTATTTGAAGCATTCTAGCACTTTTGCTATAAAATCTGGAGAAAAGAAATTCCGTCTGCTTTTACCTTTATATCTGCTTTTACCTTCTGGAGGACATGGAGGTTTTATCAAGTCACTTACTGTTTTAAAGATAAATAATTTAATCCTAATAAATAATCATATAGCTACAGTTTAGGAAATAACCTACTATTGGAACAAAAGTCAAATTTGTGAAGTTTTCCTTTTTCTGACCAAGTAGTTTTGTATGTATGACTGTCACATATCAGTTAACTTTGTTCTTATCTCTTACGGGGTGGGGGGTGTGTTGGGGGGGAATCTCTGGTGGAACAGTCATTGAATGCATTGGGTAAATGAGATTTCAGGATTAGTGGTAGATTTCAGTGTAACTTCTTTGTCTTTCATTATTATGCCTGAATAATTAGGAGCCTTTGTATTCACTGCCTTCATATGGATGGGGTAAAAATGAATGAAGCAAGTGTCTCCAAGATGGCAAGAGAATGTCCTCTGTTAATGTAAACAAGTTTTAAGAGAAAGCGTTTGTTCCCTGCTTCATTCAATTTGATTATGTAAATGGGAGTGGGGATCCTTTCTTACTTTTCTTTGGGTCATCTTGAGGTTCACAACAAATTCACATTTTTTGCAGAGATTCAGAACTCCTGAATTTACTGATGCTTGTACCAGAGTTTTGAGAGTAGAACTGTTGCAATTCAGGGGACAGGCTCTGAAGTATTGGTGGTTGACTTGGGATATAAGAAATTCAAATTCAAGAAATAAGCTTGAAATCATGACAGTAACCATTGAAATTTGATCTAAAATTTATAGGAATTAATCATTTCTTTTTTTTTTAAAGATTTTATTTATTTATTTGACAGACAGAGATTATAAGTAGGCAGAGAGGCAGGCAGAGAGAGAGAGAGAGAGGAGACAGCAGGCGCCCCGCTGAGCAGAGAGCAGGATGTGGGGCTTGATCCCAGGACCCTGGGATCATGACCTGAGCCAAAGGCAGAGGCTTTAACCCACTGAGCCACCCAGGCGCCCCGGAATTAATCATTTCTTATAAGCAAACACCCACACCAAAACTCAGGGGCCATCAATTCCTAAGAGAAAGAAATGAGAATGAATGAGAAGTAGAGAAACTGGTTTACTAGATCTGTCCTTGTTATAATTTAGGGTTGAAGTTTTTGCAATGATTGAAGTCCTAAACCATCCCGCTGCACCTTTTGTAAGATGTACTCAATGATATATCTTTCAATCTTAATTTGAATAACTGTAGCTTTCTTTTCACTTGGAAGGATTTCTGTGTGAGTCTGTTCATATACTATATATGTGGGCAGATATAATTAACTCTAGTGCTGAGAAACTGGAGATATAAAAAAGTTTTAATCATTTGGTCACCATGTAGATATTTACATAATTTAATCACACAAACTAATTAAATGTCAGGCCATTTGTAATACAGAAATCAAGCTATGACCATAGGTCATCAGATGTAGTAATTAGATATGCATGTATAATCGAGTTAGAATCATATTGAGAAAAAAAGCAACATCAAGACAGGTCATTTCTTTATTCCTAATTACTTTTTTATAGTTTTGAGTTGATTTATTGGCACCATTAGGAGCTGCACAAATGTGTAAGTGTGTGTATATGTATCTCTGTGTGTGAATTTTTTTTTAATTGGGTTTATTATATGTCAAGTCACAGTTTTCAGATGAATCTTTTTGATGTTTGAGGGAGAGTTAGTTAACAAATTAATGAGAAGGATAAACAAATAGCATATTTTAACCCTATGTTGAATATAATGCTTTTTGATTCTGCTACAGCTCAAGAGAACCAGGAAATTTAATTTTCATATGTTGGCCAGAATTGAACAAAAGATAAGGAAACTTCTTAGCAAATAATAATGCAAAACTTTTCCTTTATTTCATTAATATATTCTATTTTAAGTTAACTTTCAATAAAAATACATTGGCATCAAATCTTTTTTGGGTCAAGAATAGATGTAAACTTAATAAGCTAATATAGTTGTTTTGTAAGATCAAGCAAAAACATTACAATATTTTATTGATATTAATCATGTGTTCTAAGCAAATATAAGATATAACAGTGGCAAATTAATTTTTAGAGCCCTTGTAAAATATAAGGAGATACAATTCATTTTATTTTTAAATCCCAGTACTTCTTTTTGACTTCCTGAAGGATTGGCTTTGGTTGAATTTAGAGAATTTTGCTTTTGCTTGTTGTTGTTTAATAATGTGTGTGAATGAAAATAGCCACAGGTAATGGAACTCTCAAGAAAACAGCTGACTTCAATAAGCTGGTGGAGTTCTGTTACAGTAGGAGACCATTATTAAAGTGGTTTGGGGGGACAAGGATGACACCTTCATTTTAAGCTTTCCACATTAAGTAAGAGAAAGCCGCCCTTCATCATGGGAGATGGATTTGACTGGCAGGTATTTATAACCAAACCTACATTATAGCAACATGCATCGTAAAGATTTTCTAAGCAATTTAGACAGATGATTTTTTTTTTTTTAAAGCCTGAAACAGAAGTCAGAGATGGGTAATGGCTTTGAAAGCAAATATCTGATTTGAATTCATGATTAAGGAACAAAGAAATATCTAACATATCTGTGAATTTAGTTCCATAAAAACAAAACAAACATCACATATCAGAACTTCAAATAAAATAGGAGCATCCAAGAAGAGCAAAGAAAATTAAAGAAAAAGATGTGAAGAATAAAGGGCAGTGAGTGAATAATCTTAACAAATATTAAAACATGCCTTAAAACTATAATATTTAAAATAATTTATACTCATGCATGGATAAATGATACAGTGTTATGGATGGAATAGAATAGAATTTCTAGGAATAGATCCAAATGTTTCTGGGAATTTAGTTAACATTAAGTTTGCATTTCAGATCACTGGGAAATATTTTTAAGTGAATTCTTTTGGTCAAATTTATTTGACACCTGGAGAAAAAATGAAGCTGAACATCTATTTAAAACTGTATGCTAAAATAATTTTGGGATCAGCATCTGACTTATTTGAGGGCATATAAAGGTACACCTTATCTCTAAGCAAGAATTTTGGTTCTATATTGAATTCGTTTTCTGGTTCCAGGAAGAGTTGGGCTTTGGATTTGGTGACCGATACCTGTTCTTTTGTACATACTTTTTATTTTTTGCGAAGAGATGTGTCTCAAGATCTCTCTTCATGTTCAGATTTGAAGAATAACCCCATGTGTCTCTTGCAAAAAATTAGAGAATTATTTTTTTTAGTGAATCAAATCAAATTAGTTCTTTAAGGATCCTAAGGGCTAGCAACTGTGCAGAAAACAAGTAACCACTAGTCATGACCAAAACAGAATTTACAAATGCAAAGAAGGCATCTTCAATGCCTTTCTGAATCCCTATACTGAGGCAGATTAGATTCTGCAGATTAGAGTACACTGTTTGAGGGGTCCACTTTCAGAAAAAAATATTTTAAAATTACATATACAAGTTAAGTTAAAGGAGTGAATACCCTTCCAAATGAGGGATCCTAAAGTTGGAGCTATGTTACCTTTATGCTAAATTCATCTCTGCTTCTGTGATAATTATGATCTGATTCACTGTGTGCCATTCATCTGAAACTTAATCATACATGGCCTAATTTTGTTATTTTACTCTCCATGCCTAGAATTTAAATGCCTAAAGAACATTTTTCAAAATTCAACATTTTTTTTTTTAAACTATGCCTTCTTTTTCTCTGTCTCCTGCCCCTTGGTGCCCCTTCGAAACCAAATACCTGATACTTAAAGTGGGTGCTCAATATTTATGGAATGACTTTTGGATAAACAGTGGATGAATAACCACTTCTCTGAAATGGACATTTTTCCTTTGAAATCGGTAAATAAGATGTAACTAGGCTAAATGTTTCTATCGATGTTTTAAACCTAATTGACAAGTTGAACATTGTTGATTCATCAGGACTGGACGACATCAATTCAAAAGTTTATTAAGGTAAAGAATCATTATTATTTTCAAAATGGGTTACTTAATACACTTGACATCTGAAGATCTCATAGAGAACAACTGAACACATGAAAACATGGTCTTTCTCCTCAGTCCAACTAAATGCCAGGTTTATCCCATCACCTCTGTCTGCCCTACTTTGACAATCACAGTGATTGTGTCATTACTGATGGATTTTCATACCATCATTTTTATCTCAGATTTAAATGTAGATGTGGGTGCACTTCTCCAGCTTTCTTCATCTGCACTTGCTTTCTTCCTTATTTAAAAATTAGCGATGTGGAAAATTAAAAAGAAAGCAAAACTAACTCCAGAATCACAACCCACAAGCACTGCGATGATTCATAATTTTTATGGACTACCGCATTGATGAAATAGGCTTTGGGTTAAGGAGGACCTTGAATTTAATCCTTCCCTACCACTCAAGAAGTAAGAGAAAATGACATTGAGACAGCCTTGGAATATTCTTAAATATTTTTTCAAGAAAATTATTAACAAACATTCATTTTTTTTTTTCTGATAGCAAAACAGATTGCTTTTAACACTGGGATGCGTTCTGTAATGAAGTCAGGATGATACAAACTTAGAATTATGATTTCTTTGCCATGAACATGTCAGCAATTATTGTCTTTTTATTATCATTGCCCAACTAAATTCCATTAGCATTTAAGACAGCACAAATGAAGGGAACCATAATGAGGATGAAAATACTGCAAAGGGGGATAGTGACCTTATGTTGATACACATTCAGTTGTACAATTCTAACAAGAAACATTAAGAGCAAGTTTCAAGGGATAATGTTAAGGACCCCAGGTTCTGCTACCCATTTAGAAATAGTGGCCAAATTGATATTCTAAACTGTTTCATCCAAATAAACCCAGTTCCAGTCCCAAGACTTCATTTGCCATATTTCTGATTAAAGACAAAGTGACTAAATGTTCTTTATTGACCAAGTGAGGAATAAAAATTGGCTGATACAGTCCATATCGTTTCTGTTTTCTGATTGCTAATATGGTTATCCATGGCCTGAGATCAAATGGAAATCTAAGTAAAATTTGAGTGAAGAAAAATTAGTCATTAGAGGTAGATCTAAAAGGGAGCCAGAATGAGATTCATGTACTGCTAGACCATAATTTAGAATGGCTTTCAGAGCATGGACCGTGAGGCCAAGCTGCGGGACATGAGTCCTAGGTCTACCAGTCACTAGCCCTTTGACACTGGGCAAGTCCCTCAACCTCTGTCTCCCTCAGCCTCACTTTCCTTACTGCAAGATGACAGCAAGACTTGATTTATCATAAGATTATCTTGTAGACTTTCCATGAGGATTAAATGAGATATTGACTATAAAGTGCTTAGAGTAGTGCCTGGTATGTAGATAATTTATATAAAAGCTCTTAAAACATTTGGCAATGCCAGAGAAACTGCATTCTAAGAAGATCGCAGGTGATATTGATCTTGCTAGTCTGAGGACCATACTTTGAGACTCACTGGATTAGAGACTTACGACACAAATTTACAACTGCAGTATGTGGACCTTATTTGAATACTAAGCCAACCATGAAAGAAAGTTAGATAATTCAAAGCATTTGACATCTCTCTGCTGACATTAAGGAATTATTGTTCTGGGTTTTTTTGAGGCATAATAATTGTATTCTGGTTCTACTTTTATTAAAAGGTATTTACATTTTAGAGATATATATTAAAACATTACAAATGAAAGAAAAAAACCCGCTATTTTTGGATAGAGATGAAAGGTCAGTTTTAGGCTAGTTTTGAGGCAACATTGTGTTCCCATTTGTGAAGGACATTTCAGACTTCTAGAAAAAAGTGTCAATATGAGCAATAGGAAAGAGAGAGAAATTTAATATATCACCAGAATAAGGGGTATGAGTCGAACAGTGTATTCTAGATGCCAAACCTGTGATACTCCCATTGCGGTAGCCACCAAGATACATCTGATTAGCTAACATGCCAGTGTTAGAAAGCTCTCAGATTCTTCTTTAGTTGACTTCTGTGACAGTAACACAAATTTCTTGTGTGGTATTTAAATATTCAGAGATGTGGTGCCCTTGAAAATGTCTCTAATAATCTACTTTTTGTAATATATAAATGGACTGTAGATATTGCCCTCCTACTCTTTCTTCAACTCCACTGAACTCCAGTGCCTTTCAAAATTGGTTAGATAATAAAGCTGAAATATCTCAATGAGTTTACTTGTGCCCAAAGAAAGCAAGTCTTAAAAGTCACATATATGCAGATAAGAGAAGGAGAGGGAAGCTCTGATGGTGGGGAATTCGTCAATTTTCCCATGAGTGTTTTCTGCTTAGAACATTCCCTGGCATGTATATTAATAGGATTTTAATATGCTTTGTTTCATTTTAAATTTGAATAACTATATGGAGGAAAGGTTGGATAAATATTTCAATCAAAAGAAGAATATGTTGTATATTTCCAGATATATATAGACATGAAGACAAAAACCTGGTTTATGGTACTTGAAATTTTATAGCTAGAAAAATTCTAAGTATTAAAACTCAGCATTTCACTAAGTCTGTGTATCATTTTGAGGAAAGTTGATATATTTACTGTGTTCAATCTTACTGTCCATTAACATGGTGTGACTCTTTAATTATTTAGAGTTTTAAAACTTCTTTCATCAGCCTTTTGTAATTTTTAGTATGCAAGCCTTGTACATATTTTGTTAGAATCCTAAGTATTTTTTGAGTGATTGTAAATGATAATATATTTTAAGTCCAATGTCTATGTGTTCATTACTAGCACATGGGAATACAATTGATCTGTGTATGTTTTTCTTATATCTTCAGATTTTACTCATTATAAACATGTTAGTTCTAGAAGTTTTTTGTAGATTCCTTGTGAATTTCTATGTAAACATGTTACAGGGAAATGAAGACTAGTTTTGTTATTTCATTTCTTTTTTGTAAAGACCTACTTATTTATTTGTGAGAGAGAGAGAGAGAGTGAGAGAGAGAGCAAGCAAGTCGGGGTGGAGCCGAGGGAAAGAATCTTCAAGCAGACTTCCCACTGAGCACAGATTCTGACGCAGGGTTGGATCTCAGAATCCATTACGATCATGACCTGAGCTGAAATCAAGAGTTGGAAGCTCAATTGACTGAACCACACAGTTGCCCCATTTTCATTTCTGATCTGTTTGGGTTTTTTTCCTTTTCTGCCTTCTCGTACTGGCTAGAACTTCTAGGACTGTATTGAATAAGAATGATGGAAGTGGTTAAGCTCAACTTATATTTTTTTACTGATAATATATGCATTAGTCAATGACAGAATGTGAACTTTGCAGTATAGAATTACCCATCCATTAGCCAACCTTAATGTAAATAAAAATCTGGACATAAAATATAAAGTAATGAAAACATGGTAGTTCTAAGGGTTTTCTGGAAGAGCCTGGATCAATGATCAAATGAAACAAATTACTGCTTTGGGATTATGCTTCTTTGATAGGAAATCACCAGTGGCAGTTCCCTCCTAAATGTTATAGAGGAGATTGCTTTATTTCTGATCTTGTAGGGAACTGTATTTGTCACCATTTAAGTATAATGTTAGCTATAGGTTTTTTGTAGATGCTTTTTATTAAGTTAAGGAAGTTTCCTTCTATTCTTCTTTTTCTGAGAGTTTTATTCATAAATGTATGTGAATTTTATCAAAAGCTTTTCTTGCATTGATTGATTTGATCATTTTATTTAGCCTATTAATAGGGTGGATTATATTGATTTATTTTCAAGTATCAAACCAACTGTAAAGCCCTGGAATAAACCCCATTTGGTAATGTTTTATAATTCTATTTGCACATGCTGAATTCTGTTTGCCAACATTCTGTTGAGGATTTTTTACTATATTAGTGAGGGATATTATTATAACTTTCCTCTTTTTGTTTTGATTTTATACTATCTTTATCTAGTTTTTGTATCAGGGTATTACTATAGCTTCATAAAAGTAGTTGGAAATTGTTCCCTCCTCTTCTATTTTATGGAAGAGATTGTGAAGAATTATTGGTTCATTTTTCTTTAAAAGTTTTGTAGAATTATCCAGTGAAACCACCAGGAACTGGAGACTTTGGTGAGTAAGAGTTTTTAGATTATTGATTTAGTTTTCGTAACAGGTATAGGGTTATCTGAATTGTCTGTCTCATATTTGGTAAGTTGTGGTAGTTTGTGTTTTTTGAGGATTTATTTCCTGTCACTTAAGGTCTAAAATGTATGTGTGTAGAGTTGTTTGTAGTAATCTCTTCTTATACTTTGATATCTATAGGATCTGTATTGATATCCTCTATTTCGTTCCTGATGTTATTAATTTGTGTCTTTTCTCTTTTTTTCCTTGTCAGTCTTGCTAGAGATTTGTCAGTTTTATGTTATAATTTCAAAGAACCAACTTTTTGTTTCATTAACTTTGTCATTTTTTTGGTTTTTAATTTCATTGCTTTCTGCTCTTAACTTTGATTTCCTTCCTCCGTTTGCTTTGAATTTATTTTGCCTGCTTTTTTCCAGAGTCTTGAAATGAGGGCCTCAAAAATTGAATCACTTCCTCTTTTCTCATGTATGATTTTAGTGCTATGAATTTCTTTTTTACCACTACTTCAGCTATATCCCATGAATATTGTTGTCATATTTTCACTAAGTTCATTTTTTAAAATTTCCCTTGAGGCTTGACAGATGTGTTCTTTAGAAAGTATGTTGTTTAGCTTCTAAGTATTTGGAGATTGTCCTTTTACTTTTCTTTTATTGATTTTTAGTTTGACTCATTTGGGGGTCAGAGAATACACTGTATATTATTTCAATTCTTTTAGATTTGATGATGTTTATTTTATGTCTTTGGATATAGTCTTAGTATATGTTGCCTAGAAACTTAAAAAGCTTCTCCATAAATGTGATCAGATCCTTGTAGTAATGCTATTTTTGAGGTTTTCTATATTCTTGCTGATTCTCCATCTAGTTGTATCAGCCTCTGAGAGAGTAGTGTGGAAGACTCCATGTATCTAGATCTGTCTTTTCAGTTATATCACCTTGAGATTCACATATCATGCACTTCTATTGTTTGGTGAATACACATTTAGAGTTGCTATGTCTTCTTGGTAGATTGACCCTTTTATAAATTATTCAGTGTTATTCTGTGTATCTTGTAATTTTTTTTGCTCTGAAGTTGAATTCATCTGATACTAAAATAGCCATTTTGCTTCCTTTTTTATTTTTATTTTTATTTTTTTTAAGATTTTATTTATTCACCTGACCGAGAGAGAAATCACAACGAGTCAGAGAGGCAGGCAGAGAGAGAGAGAGAGGAGAAAGCAGGCTCCCGCAGAGCAGAGAGCCCGATGTGGGGCTCGATCCCAGTACCCCGGGATCGTGACCTGAGCTGAAGTCAAAGGCCTTAACCCACTGAGCCACCTGGGCGCCCCCATTTTGCTTCCTTTTGATTCCTTTTTGCGTAATATATCTTTTTTCATCTTTCAGCCTTCTATACTGTTTTATTTGAAATGAATTTCTTATAGACAGCCTATAGCTGGGTCATGTTTTTGAATACAGTTTGCCAATCTCTGTATTTAGTATACCTAGAGTACTTAGATTAAATGTAATTATAAATATGTTAGGGCTTATTTTTATTTTTTTAAATATTTTATTTATTTATGTGGCAGACGGAGATCACAAGTAGGCAGAGAGGCACGCAGAGAGAGAGGAGGAAGCAGGCTCCCTGCTGAGCAGAAAGCCCGATGCAGAACTCGATCCTAGGACCCTGAGGTCATGACCTGAGCTGAAGGCAGAGGCTTTAGCCCACTGAGGCACCCAGGTGCCCATATGTTAGGGTTTAAATCTGCCATTTTATTAATCAATTAATTAATTACTTATTAAATTTGTCTTCTGTTCTCTTTGTTTTTTTATTTCTTGGTTTCTTGTCCTTACCTTCCTGTTGGCTACTTGAAAATTTTTTGGAGTAAAATTTTGATTTATCTGTAGTGATTTTTGAGTGCATTGAGAGGCTCTTCATTACTGCTGGTTGAGATAGGAGCTCTAAGTCCTCACAAGGCTTCTGCTATAACCACCCAGGCTGTGAGGGATAAGAGTGTTTGTTACTGCTTTTCATGTGGCTTCCATTGATACCACAGAAAGAGGAGAGTTGCTTTTACCCCCAGGTGATGGTGAAAGTCCTGATTCCACTTGGCCTCCAATAACACTGCCCAGCAAGGAGTTGAAACACTTTTTTATCACTGAGGAGGCTAAAAATCCATAATCCATAATCATCACCATTGATCCTATTGGTGTGATCTCATTGCCACCTGGCTAGAGTGAAAGTCCCACTCGGTCTTCTCTGATACTACCCTGGTCAAAGTGCCTTATTATAGCCCGGAGAGAGTGTAGGTCCCCTGCTCAGCCTTTGCTGCTGAGGGTAGTGGTAGGCCCATAGATCTCCCTGTTTGGTGTAGAGTGGTATTATCTAAAAGACTTTGTCCTACTAGACTGTCACTCTCCTGGTTCTTTGAAAGAACATACTGAAGATGGCTATGATTTGTGTCAATTTTTTTGTTGTTGTTTAACATATTCAATTCTTGCAATAAAGTAGAAGAAGAGACTTTCACAACATTTCCAAGTGGATTGTCTCCTGTCTTTAAATTAAGTGCTTTATAATATTGATATGTTTCAATTAGTATGCTAAGCCTAGAAGCTGTTATTCAATACAGAAAAAATATACAGAAGAAATACTAGGATAATTTAGAGAAAGAATAAAGCAGCTTGAATCCTAAATACTGGTATAAGTTCAACAGTTCTATCATCATGCTCAATGAACAAGCTTATACTTTTGGACTAAATCTGTAATTTTCATATCAGTGCTTTGGAATATTGCCTTGAAGTAAACTTTAAACATTTTGGAAGTGAGATCACCTTTTCTTATTATGATATTTCACTTTTTTTCATCCAACAGTTGACACAATGCTACTCAAAGTGTAATCCATTGACCACAGCATCAGCATCCTGGGAACTTGTTAGAAATGCAAATTCTTGGGCCTTACCATAGACTTAAAATTTTTAGATAGGAGGTTCAGGAGTCTCTGTTTTTAACCGTTCCCAGGATCCACAGATAATTATTATATACAACTTTGGCAAGGAGGGTAGGAATTCTTTTGGCTCCAGAACCTCATTGCCCATTCCAACTCTACCACTTAGCTGTGTTGTGTTACTCAGTTGTTGCCTAAGTTTCCTTAATAGGGTAAAATAGTATATATCTCAGAGGATTCTTTCAAAAATTAAATAAGTAAGTGAATAGATAAAAGGTACATGCTGTAGTGCTTAACACCCTCTTAACAATTGATAAATATTAGCTATTCTTATTGAATGTATGGTGTGATCATAATAGCTAAAAAAGAGAAATTTAATTCACTTTTTACTTATATTTTCACTCACTAGAATTCATATGGTATGGAACTACCTGACTTACTTGTATTTAAGTCAGTTGTTAAAGATCCAATCTTTAATGTGAGCAAATATGAACCTATTACTTGTTAGTTTTACATTTTCTGAGAGATTTGGTGTACAAAACAAGGAATACATGGAGACATACATGTGCACCTACCCACATGCACACATACACATCAATTGATTTACATCATATTTGTATGGGATAATCCATGGAACCCAAGCAAAGTGGAGCACTGAGATTGTTTCATAAATGTCCCCTTACTCCTGTGGCTCCTGGGACCTATCTCTTCTCTATATACCCCTGCCCATTCAGTAGTTCTAACACAGCATACTGAATTAATCCTTTTTCCTCATTACATTTTTGCTCTACAAGAGCCTCTGAACTTAAAATCTGCTCTCTCCTAACTCCCTGAAGCCCACTTTCTACTGTCCTATTGTAATAATGTTCCCTCTAGTCTAATTCTATATGCAAGCCTCAGAACTTGCTATGTGTATTCCTACCTCACCCTAACCTCAGGTCCTGTGACATGGACTTGTCAGAAGGGAAGATTTTGCCCATAGTCTGCACTTGGATCTTGATCATTACTTTTATATGAAAATATCCCATCTAGTCATCAGCTTACTCATTATTTTTTAGGGCAGGTACATGAGCATAGTATGTTCTTTATCTTTTTATAAATTCAGCCTTTGATGATTCCCATGTTTCCCATGAAATAACCTTAAAAGAATTGAAATTTTGATAGCAAACACTTTTCATTTTCTAAATTATTTTTATGGGTACTCTACTACTGATAATATCATTGGTCTCTTTCTTTACATGTGGCACTGTGTGTTTTATGTAACCTGATTCACTTAATTTCCATAACCCTATACAGTAGGTCCTGTTTTCATCCCTGTTTTCCAGAGGATGAAACTGATACCAGTAACTTCCTAAGGTCAAACTGAAAGTACAAGGTCATGAGTGACTTATAACTCAGAGAACCTGACTTCCATAGCCCTCTTTCATGGTTACTTTGGTCCATGACCTCTTACTTAAAATAACCTCAGAGGGCATAAAAATAAAGGGAAGTTAAGTAAACTTGGCCTGGAGTAACTACACAAGTTCTCTGGCTTCGAATTCTGTATTTTCTCCATTCTACTGTAGGACCACTGTGCAAGTAAATGTTTGCTAATATAAATAAAGACTTGGGAGGACTTCTTCCATGGATTGTATTTTTTTCTACCTCTGACTTCTGGGATCTTATCACAGTGATGCAGATTCTTACCCCATATGTTAGAGACAGGAACAGAGAGGAAGAAAGGGAGGGAGGGAGAGAGGGGGAGAGAGAAGGATGAATGGAGGTAGGAAGAAGGTATAGCTCATTAAGAAACAGGGTGTCTGATTTTAATGCACCATCCATGTTTTGTTTCTATTTTACTAATTGAAACATAAATGTCCTTATACTTGTCACCATTCAATTGTAAATGAAAATCTATCCGAGAGGATGTTATAACACTCTCCCCCTGCCCATTATTCATACAGAGGAATAAGAAGGAGAAAAACATCAATAACAATAAAAAGCCATACCTGTGGCCGTGGCAGTTACAACCACTAAATCTAGTTTCAAATTCTATTAAAGTAATGGGACAAAAATTAAGAGGAAAAATCTGTACATATCCAGGGAGCAACAGAACATTAGCAATAAACAGCCTGGTTTATAAAGCACAGATTGGGCTCGACAGGTTTGGTCACACTTTTCCAATTGAATCACCGAGTTAGTGAATGAAGAGAAAGAAGTCGGTATACTCTATTTGGCCCATGAGCTAGGAACACACAGCTGTGTCTCTCTGTACTTAAAGACCAGCTCAAGGAGGAGAGTGTTGAGGAAAACGAGTCAAATCAACTATGGCAATTATTGATTTTTTACTTGGACATTGAGGGGTGCCTAGAAAGCAAGGATACAGAACTGTGTGTAACTGGAGTGGTACAAGGTGATAAAGTGTTACTCTTTAGCTGAGTGGAATCAATGCATTTGCTGGAATTCTAGCTCTGTCCCAGTTTTTACTGAAAACTCAAAGGCGAGTATTGTACCCTATCACCTGTAACGCATTAAGCGGTCTTAGGGTCCAGCTTTCATCAAATCTATGTGCTTGTTCCCTATAGCTGTGCCACTGTATCATGGTGGCTGTCATTGTTGTGACCTTCATTTGTGGGTTTATGGATTCTAGGACCACTTTCTCACATGCAGGGGACTTGTCTGAGTCAGAGGATTATCTCACCTTCTAATATCACCCAAGCTAAGAACGTTTCCATTGTCCTTTCCTACCCCATAAAAATAAGTACTTCCATAGAGGTACTGTGTCCCAGAATGTTGAATTATGAGGCTATATGCAAACATGTTGCAATTTTGTGTATTCCCTTATAGTCCTTCTGGGTAGTGGAGACTTGGCGGCCCACTGGCTCCCCAGATACACAGATGGTCAGCACATTTTCTTTCAAAGGAATTGACTTTCCCCTCCATTTCTAATGAGCCACATTCGCAGGAGTCAGAATGCTATAGTTTAGCATTTTCTTTCACACAAAAGCATCCACTGTATGGAAGAAAGAAAGAAAGAAAGAAAGTAAGTTGTGTATAGAGCCAAAGATACTACCCCATTTTCTAGATCAGATTATATCAAAATAAGATCCATCTGTGAATCCATAAATTTATTGTTGATTAACTATATACTTTCAAAATAAGTTTAGCATTATAGACTTTCCTTCTTTTTTTTTTTCTTTTCAAAATTAACAGTGGATCTTTTTTTCCATGTGTGCAACCTATCTTCTCCCTGGTGATGGCTGAGAAGATAGATAGTAGGGGGAAATAGATTTAAGTTATTACCTGTTCTTCATTGCATAACCTTTCTCTCTCTGAATCCAATCCTACATTTCCAACCCTGAGATGCAACTCTTTATTTTCAGCATTGGTCTTTTGACACTGTGTTTTGAATGTTGGCCATCCTTCTCTATTATCTGGTTAGTTTAAGAAATGGAGGCCAGGCCTATGCCATGTGTCTTCCCTTATTGCAGTAAAAGATCTCCTTGTTCACAGATATAGATATGAAAAGAATTTTCCACGATGTTAATAAATAGAGAAAATGAGATTTTTAATTTTTCTATTTTCAAGCAGCCTTTCATGAGAGCTAACGGGAAAAGAGAAGGAAGTCACAGAAGAACCTATATTTATTGATGATCAACTGTGTACCAAGGATTGTTCTAGCTGCTCTTATGGACATTTTTCTTCTTTTATTTAGTCTTTCTAACAAAACTACAAGATATTTCCCTGTTGTAGGTGAGAAAATTAGGTATAGAGAGTTCAAATTATGCGTCCAAGATCACAGAGAAAATGACAAAGAGATCCCAGTTAAAAACAAGGACTGCTAATTCTCTAGCGGAAGGTGGGCTCTTAGGACAGGATTTGTAGGATGGGTCCAGAAAGCACCTCTGCTTTCCTGCTCAGATTTCTTCCTTTAGAGGCATCGCCCTCCCACTATCTTTCATTTCTTTTTTTTTTTTT
>NC_081558.1:74635685-74726906 GCF_022355385.1 Mustela nigripes | reverse complement strand
TTTTTTTTTTTTTCTATTTTTTTTTAATTGTGTTATGTTAGTCACCATAAAATATTTCAATATCCACGTTCCTCCTTCTGCCTATGACACTTATGAATAGCTTTAAAACTTTTGGGAGGGAGACAAACCATAAATGACTCTTGATCTCACAAAACAAACTGAGGGTTGCCGGGGGGAGGGGGTTTGGGAGAAGGGGGTGGGATTATGGACATTGGGGAGGGTATGTGCTTTGGTGAGTGCTGTGAAGTATGTAAACCTGGTGATTCACAGACCTTTACCCCTGGGGATAAAAATATATGTTTATAAAAAATAAAAAATTATATTAAAAAAACTTTTATTTAGTGGAAGATAATACATAAAAAGTGGATAAATAAGTGTATTACCTGATATATTTTCACAAACTGGACATATCCATATTGGGTCACACCCCAGAGCTAGCTCTAGAGCATTATTAGCACCAGAAGCCCCCCATTTCTTCCTCATGCCCTCTTCCTGGAAGTAACCCCAAAGATAATCACTATCCTGACTTCTAACAATGTAGATTAGTTTCATCTGTTTTTGATATTTACTTAAATAGAATCGTAGAGAATATATTCCTTTGTGTCTGGCACTTGTTCTCCAATTTTTTTTTGTGCGGTTCATGTAGGTTTTCCCCTTAAGCATTAGCCCATTCATTTTCATCACTGTATAATATTCCACAGTATGTAATGTATATGTTTTTACTTTTGACAGACATTTGTTTTTTTCCAGTTTAAGGCTATTATGAATAATGCTGTTCTTAACATTCCTGAACAAGTCACCTGATATTCATACCTATGTACGTCTGTTGGCTATACATCTAGGACTGGAGTTGCTGGATTATATGGATGTGTACACTTTGATGTGATGAGTTTTGCCAAACAATATTCACATTCATTTACACCAGCAGTATATGAGGATTCCATTTCTTCAGCATCCTTGACAGCACTTGGTATTGTCAGTCTTTTTAATTTTAGCAACCTGGTTTATGTGTTTAGATATATCATTGTGGTTCTAATTTCTCTTCTCTTGATGACCCATGGACTAATCACCTTTTCCAGTGTTCATTTAATTGATAGTCTTTTGATCTCACACCTTTCACTTGGCTAGGATCTCTGAACTGTCCTTCAGAATATAAGCTTTGCTATTAGCCTTTTGGACCAAAGTACTTCAGGTATGTGAAGGAACTCCTCACATTTATTCCTTCCTTTGGGCTCTTGCCCTTGTAGTCCCCTCCTAGAAGAGTCTGTGTCAGAGGCACTTTGACAATGTTTTTAATTTTTAATTTTTTTTTATCTATTTATTTATTTAAGAGAGAGAGCGTGCATGTGAACGTGGGGAAGAACAGAGGAGGAGGGAGAGAGAAAGGGAGAGGATGTCAAGTGGACTCTGCACTGAGTACAGAACCAACATGGGCTTGATCTCACAGTCTTGAGATCATGACCTGACCCAAAATCAAGAATTGGTTGGATGCTTAACTGACTGAGGCACCCAGGCACTTTGACAATTACTTTCTGACCACCAACCCATTTCACTATCTCATAATGGCTGTTCCTTCTCTATTTTGTAAGTAAAGATGTGGAATGTACAGTATTTCTTTGAGCAGATTGAAGTCAAATTTACCATGTGCTGTAATGAAGTCTGACCCCAAGCCAAGTGCTCCAGTGACCATTCTCTTTTCTCTTAGTCCTGTTTTGATTTGTGGTCCTTATTATTTGTTCAAGATTGTTCCACCATCAGACTGTCTCTGAATATACAATTCATTGTGCACCCATCCACACCGAAGTGAGGGAGAGTTGGCATCAGAGGTCTCATTTCATAGTGGGGTGTGTTTTGAGAAGGATCCACAGTAGTTTTTAAAATAATACTTACTCAGTAAAAACTAAGTACAATCCTCACTTCTTTGCAGTCATTAACTTTATTATTATTATTATATTATTATATTTTTATTAACATATAATGTATTTTTAGCCCCAGGGGTACAGGTCTGTGAATCGCCAGGTTTACACACTTAACAGCACTCACCATAGCAATATCCTCCCCAATGTCCATAACCCAACCACCCTCTCCCGACCCCCCTCCCTCTGGCCTCCCTCAGTTTGTTTTGTGAGATTAAGAGTCTCTTATGGTTTGTCTCCCTCCCCATCCCATCTTGTTTCATTTATTCTTTTCCTACCCCCCAAGCCCCCCACACTGCATCTCCACTTCCTCATATCAGGGAGATCATATGATAGTTGTCTTTCTCCGACTGACTTATTTCGCTAAGCGTGATACCCTCTAGTTCCATCCACATCGTCGCAAATGGCAAGATTTCATTTCTTTTGATGGTGGCATAGTATTCCACTGTATATATATATACTACATCTTCTTTATCCATTCATCTGTTGATGGACATCTAGGTTCTTTCCATAGTTTGGCTATTGTGGACATTTCAGCTATAAACACGCAGGTGCACGTGGCCCTTTGGATCACTACGTTTGTATCTTTAGGGTAAATACCCAGTAGTGCAATTGCTGGGTCAAAGGGTAGCTCTATTTTCAATTTTTTGAGGACCCTCCGTGCTGTTTGCAGCCATTAACTTTTAACCACTCCTACTTTCACAAAAGGAAATACATCAATTTAAGAAAAAAAAATTAATCCTAGTTTATTCTTAGTAATTTAACATCAATCAAAACCATTACTTATATATCTAAATTATAGCCTTGCTATCATGGGAGGAAACTGGTTTTTTTAAAAAAATAAAAGGAAAGAAATTTGCACCCTTCTGTATAAAAATACTTCTATAGTAAGATCAGATTTGGAAGCTATTGGTTTTAATGTGATAAATATAAAAACAAACTTATATGCTATTAGGGATGTCAAACTTAAAAATCAGGTTTTGTCTTCAACATTTACTAGAATGGTCTTTATCAGTTTAGTGTTTTCAGTCTCTGTTACTAGCCAGTAAGAAATACTTTTTCCCCATACTATTCACTGAGCTCTATGGCATTAATTTTTTTTTTTAAATTTCCCTACAAATCCAATCAACCAACCAACCAATCAGTCAACAAACCAACCAACTAAATGAACATGCAAAAGAGGACCCTCAGAAGTGTATACATAGTAACTGAGAGACTGAGTTTTGTTCCATCTGGTATAGTAACTGAGGTTTTCTCTTTGCTCCCCGTGCTTAGTGCAATACAACATGGGTCCTTAAGACTTTGCCAGTGTCTTGGAGACTGATTGATAAGAAGCTTATACTAGGTTATGTTAACAGGATGCAAGAGTTAACTTTTAAAAATTAAAAATCTTAATTAGTTCTTTAAGAAATGATTTCTCACTTACCTTTAAAAAATAACACAAGTTAAAAAATTTCTTTAAATTGAAACCTGTTCATATGGTTGGCATATCTTTATTGCTCCACAAAATATGAAGAGAATTAAGTTAGTAGTAGATGCTATTTTAGTCTGGGTGGAAGACATTTGTTTGGGCATTGAATAACCAGTTCCTTACTAAAGGTTTTATATTCTCATCAAATACAGACCCAGATCTAGGAGCTCAGAGAGGACCATTTCTAGAAAACTTGTATACTGAAATAATAACTTCATGGATATAACATTCTGCATCTTTGTACTTTAATTTCCTATTCATATAAACATGGGATTTACAGTAGTTTTCAAATCCAATGTATAACTCATTTCCAAGGCTCTATCCTCTGATCACAGGCCAATCCCTGTTGGCAAATACAAAGTACTGACCACATCAACATGGAAAAAAAATAAAAAGCTGCACTGCAAAAAAGAGGGAATGTATACCCTTGTCTCAAACTACATGCCACCCAATGCTCTGTTGACTGTTTTCAATCACATACTTCTGTTTGGTCCCAGAATATTGATGGGATATGCATGTTCCGGAATGTCTAATTTTTTTTTACATGATTCCCTGAATTCACTCGCCATTTCCACTGTAACAAACATTCTGTGTAGCAGAGTGATTAAAAAACTACTTAAAACTCTCAGCCCTGTGATTTCTTTCTTTGTGAATTTGAGTTCCTCTTACATTTAGAAAATCAGAGAAAATAAACAAAGATAATAAATCATGGAGGCATTATGGTCCTTGATTACAGTGGTCTGCAAAGCCATTTGTATGTCTTCCCTCCTGGGGTTATTGAGTCCTTCCTTAGAAATCAGGAGCTGATAACTGTCTTCTTTTACGTAGGAGGTTGGGTTTCTGGTGATTGCAGTGACTTATAAGTTATGCTTATTGATGAAAGTTAAGGATTCTTACTTGCCCATGTCCTTGATTTCCCTTTGCCTTTTTATTATTATTTTGCTTTGTATTTCAGAACTGTATATCATTTGTCACATAAAGGAAAGATTGATGAACTGAATTTCAAAATGTCCTTAACATCCTTATATAACATGGTTTCCAAAAATATTTAAATATGAGATCACCCTCATGTAGCCTTACTCACCATCCAAAAATAATAATAAAAAATACTGTAATAATTTTAGAATTTATATGGGTAACTGTAGGAAATTGGTCATAAAGGTGCAGGGAGCCGCATTACCTACTACTGGGGGAGACATTTAAAAAAGATGTATTTTCTCATAGTATGTGCAAAAAGATTACAAAGATGCCTAGTAATGCAAATGTGACTTATTAGCATCATTGTCATCGTGAATAAGGAGTGTCTTGTAGACATGACAGTAATCCCTCAGATTATGTGAGGATTAGAGTTTTTGGTTTGGTTATTCTCAGATGGTTATTATTTTATTTTTAATGATATATTTATTTGAGAGACAGGGAGTGCGAACTGGGGGAGTTGCAGAGGAAGAAGGAAAGAGAGAATCCTCAAGCAGAATCCAAGCTGAGCATAGAGCCTCACACAGCTGGATCCCAGGACCCCGAGATCATGACCTGAGCTGAAATCAAGAGTCTGACTGAACCACCCAGGCACCCCTGAGATTGTTATTAGAAATCATCTCATAAGATCTTCACTTCACAGTGTTTTTTGCAAGAAGGTCACATCTCATAAAAGTTGTTTAAAGAGAGTTAGAAGTGGGGGCCAGAACATAGGGAAAGTACTGCAGGAGGATTGCTAATCAATCCAGAGCATAAATCACTGGATAGCGATAGTTCCACAGTATGACTTTCATGGGCCCCTTCAGCCATGAAGCCTTGTTAAAAATTCTATTTTAGGATGTTGTTGGTGAAAAGGCAAATATTGTATGATACAATCTTTTTGTGAGCTGAAGGTTGATGTTTTTCTTCTAATTAAAAAAAAAAGCATATTCGTAGGTCTCTAAAAAGTATTATGGACACTTGGCAGTGCCTGCTATGCCTGGTAGGTAGATGAGGCCCAGGCAGCAAGTCACCCACTCAGTCTCAGCCATTAGAATGTGTTTAGATTATCACACAATCAGACACCATCTTAGATAACACAGGACGAAGCTCTGGGGGATTGAACTGTAGGGCAGGTGTGTTTCAATGCAAAGAGAAATATGATAGAATGTGGCTTAGAAAGAAAAGACTGCAGTCTAGGTTCTAGAGATGGGGATGAAAGAGAGAGAAGTAGAGGTCTGAAGGATCCAGAGAAATGTTTAAAAATGGAGCAGGAGGGAGGATGAGTAGAACAGTGAAGCACAAAATCAAAATCCTGACCCCAGTGATCTCCCAGGTTATCAACAGAATCATATATGTTGGAAATGACTCCAGTCTTAATAGCCCTTCTGGAAGAAATTGCTTTTATTTGTATAAACTAGATGATTTATGATAAAGTGTCTATCCATTTGCTTTTTGCCTGATCTCAGTGGAGGAAAATTATCCTCTATGCGATTGCAACACTGAAAGAAAATTACTCTTTTTGCCTTTCTGTATTTTTCCCAGCATACCTTTTAACTAACTTCATAAGCTTTATACTTGCAAGTCTTTTAATTGAAGGAACGTCAAAGCCTCGTGTGTCATTGGAGACTTGCAATCTCTGTGCTCACTTCATCTATGAAAAGTTAAAAGTCAGCCCTCGTTGAACATTCTTACCTTCATTCCTGCTAAAAAATAGTGCAAAACGTTAGCAGAGTTGGGGGGTGGGGAAGGAGTATTTTAATTCAGCCTTTAACAGGTTTACCAAGATGCCTTTGAAAATTGAGCTGAGACGGATACACATGTCAACATACTATAGGAGAATACAGTCAGAATTGTCTTCTCACAGAATGAAGACTTTTTACTCTGAGGCCTAGAATAAAAACACAACTCCCCTCTATTGCAAAACATCTCCCTTTACCGGAAACATTTTTAAAAATGGATTTTAATAGCTCTTTTTTCATCATTAACACCATGATAAGATTTCACGTATGGGGGCCTCTGGGTGGCTCAGTCAGTTAAACATCTATTTGCCTTCGGCTCAGGTCATGATCCTGGAGTCCTGGGATCCAGCCCCACATCAGGCTCCCTGCTCAGCAGAGTCTGCTTCTCCCTCTGAAAGACAGGATTTTTATGATATAGTCACATATGTGGGGGAAAATACATGGTATCTCTTTCTGTGGGTTGTAGAGAGAGAGAGACGGGTTGGATAAATTACTTCTGTCTAGTCAGACTCCTACTCTATGTTGTGTCATTCATCAGGCAAGGAGAATAGGGAATCAAATGGAGAGGAACGACTGTGATGTTAACACATCAACAGCAAGCTGATTTGAATAGTATTGACATGATGTGTAGCAACTCTACTAACCCTGTAATTTCTTTGCAATCTCAGCAGGTTGTGTTTATATAGCAACAGAAGGACCATGTAAAATCAGAGTTGGTTGTCAGGAGGCCTATAAGATACAGGGGTGCATACCCATGCAGTGACTCTGTACTCTTTTCCCCAAACATTGAAAAGAAAGCTTTGTGAACTGCTTTGGGTTAGCTTTACAAGGACACACACAAGCCCAGGTAGCAATATCGCCAAGGGAGTTTGCTCTTCGGGGAGAGAGGAAAAAAAACACCATAAATTGGGGTGTCTGGGTGACTCAGTGGGTTAAACCTCTGCCTTCGGCTAGGTCATGATCTCAAGGTCCTGGGATGGAGCCCCATATCAGACTCTCTGCTCCGCGGGGGGCCTGCTTCCTCCTCTCTCTCTGCCTGCCTCTCTGCCTACTTGTGATCTCTGTCTGTCAAATAAATAAATAAAATCTTTTTTAAAAGACACCATAAAGTTAATGAAGCTGACAGTCTGGGTGCCTGGGTGGCTCAGTCAGTTAAGCATCTGCCTTTAGCTCGGGTCATGATCCCAGGGTCCTGGGATTGAGTCCCTCCTCAGCAGGAAGTCTGCTTCTTCCTTTGCCTCTGTCTCTTACCCCTACTCATGCTCTCTCAATCTCTCTCTCTCAAATAAATAAATAGAATCTTAAAAAAACTAAAAGAAACTCCAGTCATTGGACAGTCGATAGTACTTTCATAAGAAGCAGAAAGGGAAGTTTCATCATGAAAACTTTTTCTCTCATTTTGTCTTCCTATTTGAAGACTTATTTGCATGGTCCTCACCCCAATAATCTAAATTATGGAGAAGCTTTCCTGCATATTGTCTATGCTGGGATAAAAGCATATTGAAACTTTGATTTTATTAAGCGCACACTGCATACAGAGATTTACTTTCCAAATAAACATTAAGTGATTTATGCACTAATAGAATACAAGCTTCGGATGCTGTTTTGGGGAATTCTGAAGGATTTATGACTTTTCCCGCATCTCCCTCTTACCAACTTAGATACACTTCAGGATTTTATCATTGTTTTTGACAAAATACCTTGAGTTGAAGGTTGTAATAAAAAGCGCTCCGAATGCCAAATATTGGATAAAAACAAAGGCTATTCAGATTGCTAAAGAAAATCCCAATTTAGCCACCCTTCTAAAATTAAAAACCAAGTCTGCAAAGCCTTATGTTATTTTTATATATTGTGTGTGCAAATAAAATAGAGTGTTGGACCATTTTTCATAGTATTTAACTAAATCTCATTTGTTTTCAGCAAATGAGGAATAAATTCTTCATTTACTATATCATTTTACTTTTCTCTCCATGACTCTTTTTTCCAAGCAAACAGATTTTGCAATCAGATGCCTCCTAGCTGGGTGTTCATGAGCTGTGATGGATTACTTTTAATAGGTGCTATTTTCCTACTTCATTAACTGCTCTTTATCTGGTGGTGTTTCTTTGGGCAAGTTAGAAAAGAAACAATGTTTCAGCCATTTACCCAAATAGGCAATGACATCAAATGTGTTTTTAAAAAGTTGATTATGCACACACAAAGATGTGTTTATTTTAGGAATATGTATGAGTAGAAGCTTGAGACTGCGGTGTGTGCGCGTGCGCACACACTTTTTCAACTTAAAACTCTCTCTGCTGGCTGACTGCCATCTCCATGCCAGTCTCCATGGCAACTTTCTTAAGGATAAGTAACAGAAATGTGAGGAGGCCGCCTGCCCACAAACAAAGCTGCCACAGCCCTGCCAGAGACCTGACTAGACACAATCCCAGAACACTCCACATTCCATGAGAGTTATGCAGGTTACTGCAGCTGGCTCCATTTAAAGATCCAACGCCTCCGGTCCTAGGAGGAAAGGTAAAGAATGTCTTCCCACATAGTGATTGGAATGTAGATGCACAACCCACATGCCTCCACATTGACATTATTTTTCCCTTCCCGTTGCTTTCAATAACTTAAAGGTTTTATACTGAGCACTTACTTTTGAGTGTTATTTGGAACTTTTCCTTCACAGAGACCATTGCCTGAAACAGCGAGCTGAAAACCCCACCAGGACACGATTTATGTACCTTTAAATCACTTGCATAACATGTCAGCTAAGCAATGCTTTAAAACTTTGTCCCATCTGCTTTTGTGAAAATAATAGATTTGTTTGCTTTTTAAATAGATTTTAATGCATTTATGCAAGTTTTTCCAAGAAATTAATACAATTATTTGTTAAAAGATATGGCCATGGACTGAATGTTTGTGTCCTCCCAAAATTCATAAATTGAAATCCTAACCCCCCACAAAGTAATGGTATTAGTAGGTGGGACCTTCAGGGGGTGCTTAAGTCAGGAAGGTGGGACCCTCGTGAAGGCTTCCTCGCCCCTTCCTCCATGTAAGGACACAGTAGGAAGGTGTCTTACAGAACATGAGCCTTTTGGTACCTTGGTTTTTGACCTCTGACCTCTAGAACTGTGAGAAATAAATTTCTGTTGCTTATAAACTATTCCAGGTAGAGTATTTTACTATAACCGGCCAAACAGACTGAGACAGTTATATACATAATGTATATCATTAATTCTCAACCAAGGGCAATTTTTCCCCCTTGAGACACTTGGCAATACCTGGAAATTTTTTGATTTGAAATGGGGGCCATACTACTGGCATCTAATGGGTAGAATTGGGAATACTTAGAAGTATTCTACAATGTACGGAAAGCTCTCAGAACAAAGGATTACTACTGGCCCAAAATGTCAATAATGCAAAGTTGAGAAAACTTCATATATACACTTGGATGTAATGAGTGTATGTTGTGTGCTGTGTGCGTATGTAGGTGTATATACACAGACTGATCTTAAAATAAAAAGCCTCATTTGTAGCATGTTCAGATAGCAATAAACTATGCTAAGGCACTTTTCTATCTAAATTGTTTTTGCTCTGTCTGTTCAGAGTGGGAGCCAGAATTCTAATAACAATGTCAATCTTAGGTCCACTGTTCGGATTTATCTGGATAATTTTTTTGGCACTCCTGTATCTGCGATTGTTTTTTTAAGACCACAAAAATTACCTGAGCACACCAGACCTACCCTAGGGAGTGAAGATGATGTAGAGTTTATTTTGTCTCTGAGGATGATTTCTATGCAATGAACTATAAATAATATACAGAATGTTTTGACATTAACTATTAATTCTTTCCCATTAGGAATTAGCAAAATGCTTACTAAGTATGGCTAAGGGACACATGTATGATCTTCAGCATCCAGATTGCTCATTTCATCACCAAAGTTCTGCTAATGCTCTCAGGAGTGCTCAATCTTGTTTCTATCAGTACTAGTCGCAGTTTCCCTTATGTTGGGTTTTTTAACTGATTATGGAAAGTTCTGCATTTCTAGTTGCACATATGCAAAGCTCACTTTAAAGACAAATCCAGGAAGTTTTGTTGCATTAAGCAGTGCTTCTCAAGGTGTGGTTACGTGAGCTGGTAAAGGGCTGCAAACATTTGATTACTGGTCTACCACAACTTATTTATTTCTTTTTAAGGATTTTCTTTTCTTATTTGAGAGAGAGAGTGAGTGAGAGAGAGAGCACAAGCCAGGGGAGGGAGGAGCAGACTCCCCATTGAGCAGGGAGCCCAATGTGGGGCTTCATCCCAGGACTCCAGGATCACGACCTGAGCTGAAGACAGATGCTTAATCGATTGAGCCACCCAGGAGCCCACACAACAGTTTAGATATTCAAAGTAATCTCTTAGAAACTTTCATAGCAATTTAATAATAATTGGATGAAATTGCATTTCATCCAATAGTTGGGTGTTGTTGAATGTGCATTTTGAGTCATAGGGGGTCCTTACTAACTATGAAGTAGTCAGTGGGATCACATGAAATCACTTGGCAAGGTCACACATTGATCAGTGACATTGGAAATCGAAAAATAAATAAATAAATAAATAAAACAACCAAACACTGATAATGTAAGAAATAACGTCACATTCATTATTTCTTAAACCCGGAAATGCCTTCTTATTTTATTCATGCATAGGTTAGTTCTGCTTATATCTGGGTGTGTCTGGTTAAGCTACCCTTGTATTTTGTTATGATGTTGAGGTTAGTAGGTTACTCTACCCAGGCAGAATAGTGTATGCTTTTGGTGCAACCTAGAAAGGGTCTTCTTTTTGAGAGAAGTGAGTATCATGTGTATAATTAAGATTATATTATGTTGCTATTATCAGGAGCTTCCAGATTTCAGACACTTAACTTGGCAAAGTTTTATTTATGGATCTCAGTACCTGTCCCATGGGATGCAGGGGCCTGTCATTGTAGTCACACAGGAACCCAGGCTGATGGAGCGTCCACCACATTTAATGTTCATGGTCAGTATCAAGAAACAAAGGGGGGGGGGGGAGGAGTCAAGATGGCGGAGAAGTAGCAGGCTGAGACTACTTCAGCTAGCAGGAGATCAGCTGGATAGCATATCTAAAGATTGTAAACACCTGCAAATCCATCAGCAGATCGAAGAGAAGAAGAACAGCAATTCTGGAAACAGAAAAACAACCACTTTCTGAAAGGTAGGACTGGCGGAGACGTGAATCCAAAGCGACAGGAAGATAGACCCCGGGGGAGGGGCTGGCTCCCGGCAAGCGGCGGAGCAACGGAGGAAAAAATCAGGACTTTTAAAAGTCTGTTCCACTGAGGGGCATCGATCCAGAGGTTAAACCGGGGCAAAGCCCATGCGGGGTCAGCGTGGCCTCAGGTCCCACAGGGTCACAGAAGGATTGGGGGTGTCTGAGTGTTGCAGAGCTTGTGCGTACTGGAACAGGAAAACCAGCTACAGAGACAGTGAGATCACAGCTCAGGGTTACCTTGAACCGGCGGTGAGTTCGGAGCACGGCTGGAGGTCAGGCAGACGGGAGTAACTGGGCACTGTTCTCTGAGGGCGCACCGAGGAGTGGGGCCCGGGCTCTCGGCTCCTCCGGGCTGGAGAGCAGGAGGCTGCCATTTGTATTCCCATCCTCCGGAACTCTATGGAAAGCGCTCAGGGAACAAAAGCTCCTGAAAGCAAACCAGAGCGGATTACTCAACCCGGCCCCTAGTAAGGGCGGTGCAATTCCGCCTGGGGTAAAGACTCTTGAGAATCACTACACCAGACCCCTCCCCCAGAAGATCAACAAGAAATCCAGCCAAGACCAAGTTCACCTACCAAGGAGTGCGGTTTCAATACCAAGGAGAGCAGCAGAATTCCAGAGGAGGAGAAAGCAAAGCACGGAACTCATGGCTTTCTCCCTGTGATTTTTTTTTAGTCTCGCAGGTAATTTAATTTTTTTCTTTTTTCTTGCCTTCTGGTAAAATTTTTTAAAAACTTTTACCCTTTTCTTTTTTAACGTTTTTAACTAGTTTATCTAATATATATATTTTTTCTTATATTTTTCTTTATTTGTTTTCTTTTTTAAAAATTCTTCCCTTTTCTTTTTTTTTTTTCTTTCTTCCTTTTTGAACCTCTTTTTATCCCCTTCCTCCCCCCTCATGATTTGGGATCTTTTCTCATTTGGTTAAAGCATATTTTCCTGGGGTTGTTGCCACCCTTTTAGTATTTTACTTGCTCCTTCATATATTCTTATCTGGACAAAATGACAAGACGGAAAAATTCACCACAAAAAAAAGAACAAGAGGCAGTACTGAAGGCTAGGGACCAAATCAATACAGACATTGGTAATATGTCAGATCTAGAGTTCAGAATGACAATTTTCAAGGTTCTAGCCGGGCTCGAAAAAGGCATGGAAGATATTAGAGAAACCCTCTCGGGAGATATAAAAGCCCTTTCTGGAGAAATAAAAGAACTAAAATCTAACCAAGTTGAAATCAAAAAAGCTATTAATGAGGTGCAATCAAAAATGGAGGTTCTCACTGCTAGGATAAATGAGGCAGAAGAAAGAATTAGTGATATAGAAGACGAAATGACAGAGAATAAAGAGGCTGAGCAAAAGAGGGACAAACAGCTACTGGACCATGAGGGGAGAATTCGAGAGATAAGTGACACCATAAGACAAAACAACATTAGAATAATTGGGATTCCAGAAGAAGAAGAAAGAGAGAGGGGAGCAGAAGGTATACTGGAGAGAATTATTGGGGAGAATTTCCCCAATATGGCAAAGGGAACGAGCATCAAAATTCAGGAGGTTCAAGAGAACGCCCCTCAAAATCAATAAGGATAGGCCCACACCCCGTCACCTAATAGTAAAATTTACAAGTCTCAGTGACAAAGAGAAAATCCTGAAAGCAGCCCGGGAAAAGAAGTCTGTAACATACAATGGTAAAAATATTAGATTGGCAGCTGACTTATCCACAGAGACCTGGCAGGCCAGAAAGAGCTCGCATGATATTTTCAGAGCACTAAACGAGAAAAACATGCAGCCAAGAATACTATATCTAGCTAGGCTATCATTGAAAATAGAAAGAGAGATTAAAAGCTTCCAGGACAAACAAAAACTGAAAGAATTTGCAAACACCAAACCAGCTCTACAGGAAATCTTGAAAGGGGTCCTCTAAGCAAAGAGAGAGCCTACAAGTGGTAGATCAGAAAGGAACAGAGACCATATACAGTAACAGTCACCTTACAGGCAATACAATGGCACTAAATTCATATCTCTCAATAGTTACCCTGAATGTTAATGGGCTAAATGCCCCTGTCAAAAGACACAGGGTATCAGAATGGATAAAAAAACAAAACCCATCTATATGTTGCCTCTGAGAAACTCATTTTAAGCCTGAAGACATCTCCAGATTTAAAATGAGAGGGTGGAAAAGAATTTACCATGCTAATGAACATCAGAAGAAAGCAGGAGTGGCAATCCTTATATCAGATCAATTAGATTTTAAGCCAAAGACTATAATAAGAGATGAGGAAGGACACTATATCATACTCAAAGGGTCTGTCCAACAAGAAGATCTAACAATTTTAAATATCTATGCCCCCAACGTGGGAGCTGCCAACTAGAAAAACCAATTTATAACAAAATCAAAGAAACACATCAACAATAATACAATAATAGTAGGGGATTTAACACTCCCCTCACTGAAATGGACAGATCATCCAAGCAAAAGATCAGCAAGGAAATAAAGGCCTTAAACGACACACTGGACCAGATGGACATCACAGATATATTCAGAACATTTCATCCCAAAGCAACAGAATACACATTCTTCTCTAGTGCACATGGAACATTCTCCAGAATAGATCACATCCTCGGTTTTAAATCAGGACTCAACCAGTATCAAAAGATTGGGATCATTCCCTGCCTATTTTCAGACCACAATGCTCTAAAGCTAGAACTCAACCACAAAAGTAAGTTTGGAAAGAACCCAAATACATGGAGAGTAAACAGCATCCTTCTAAAGAATGAATGGGTCAACCAGGAAATTAAAGAAGAATTTAAAAAAATCATGGAAACAAATGATAATGAAAACACAATGGTTCAATCTGTGGGACACAACAAAGGCAGTCCTGAGAGGAAAATATATAGCGGTACAAGCCTTTCTCAAGAAACAAGAAAGGTCTCAGGTACACAACCTAACCCTACACCTAAAGGAGCTGGAGAAAGAACAAGAGAGAAACCCTAAGCCCAGCAGGAGAAGAGAAATCATAAAGATCAGAGCAGAAATCAATGAAATAGAAACCAAAAAAACAATAGAACAAATTAACGAAACTAGGAGCTGGTTCTTTGAAAGAATTAATAAAATTGATAAACCCCTGGCCCGACTTATCAAAAAGAAAAGAGAAAGGACCCAAATAAATAAAATCATGAATGAAAGAGGAGAGATCACAATTAACACCAAAGAAATACAAACTATTATAAGAACATACTATGAGCAACTCTACGCCAATAAATTTGACAATCTGGAAGAAATGGATGCATTCCTAAAAACATATAAACTACCACAACTGAACCAGGAAGAAATAGAAAGCCTGAACAGACCCATAACCAGGGGATTATGGGTAAGGAGATTGAAACTGTCATCAAAAATCTCCAAGCCGGGGCGCCTGGGCGGCTCAGTGGGTTAAGCCTCTGCCTTCGGCTCAGGTCATGGTCTCGGGGTCCTGGGATCGAGCCCCGCATCGGGCTCTCCGCTCAGCAGGGAGCCTGCTTCCCCCTCTCTCTGCCTGCCTCTCTGCCTACTTGTGATCTCTCTATGTCAAATGGATAAATAAAATCTTAAAAAAAAAAAATTATAAAAAAAAAAAATCTCCAAGCCAACAAAAACCCAGGGCCAGACGGCTTCCCGGGGGAATTCTACCAAACATTTAAAGAAGAACTAATTCCTATTCTCCTGAAACTGTTCCAAAAAATAGAAATGGAAGGAAAACTTCCAAACTCCTTTTATGAGGCCAGCATCACTTTGATCCCAAAACCAGACAAGGATCCCATCAAAAAAGAGAGCTATAGACCAATATCTTTGATGAACACAGATGCGAAAATTCTCACCAAAATCCTAGCCAATAGGATTCAACAGTACATTAAAAAGATTATTCACCACGACCAAGTGGGATTTATTCCAGGGCTGCAAGGTTGGTTCAACATCCGCAAATCAGTCAATGTGATACAACACATCAATAAAAGAAAGAACAAGAACCATATGATACTCTCAATAGATGCTGAAAAAGCATTTGACAAAGTACAGCATCCCGTTCTGATCAAAACTCTTCAAAGTGTAGGGATAGAGGGTACATACCTCAATATCATCAAAGCCATCTATGAAAAACCCACCGCAAATATCATTCTCAATGGAGAAAAACTGAAAGCTTTTCCGCTAAGGTCAGGAACACAGCAGGGATGTCCATTATCACCACTGCTATTCAACATAGTACTAGAGGTCCTAGCCTCAGCAATCAGACAACAAAAGGAAATTAAAGGCATCCAAATCAGCAAAGAAGAAGTCAAATTATCACTCTTCGCAGATGATATGATACTAGATGTGGAAAACCCAAAAGACTCCACACCAAAACTGCTAGAACTTGTACAGGAATTCAGTAAAGTGTCAGGATATAAAATCAATGCACAGAAATCAGTTGCATTTCTCTACACCAACAACAAGACAGAAGAAAGAGAAATTAAGGAGTGAATCCCATTTACAATTGCACCCCAAACCATAAGATACCTAGGAATAAACCTAACCAAAGAGGCACGGAATCTATACTTAGAAAACTATAAAGTACTCATGAAAGAAATTGAGGAAGACACAAAGAAATGGAAAAATGTTCCATGCTCCTGGATTGGAAGAATAAATATTGTGAAAATGTCTGTGCTACCTAAAGCAATCTACACATTTAATGCAATTCCTATCAAGGTACCATCCATCTTTTTCAAAGAAATGGAGCATATAATCCTAAAATTTATATGGAACCAGAAAAGACCTCGAATAGCCAAAGGGATATTGAAAAAGAAAGCCAACGTTGGTGGCATCAGAATTCCGGACTTCAAGCTCTATTTCAAAGCTGTCATCATCAAGACAGCATGGTACTGGCACAAAAACAGACACATAGATCAATTGAACAGAATAGAGAGCCCAGAAATAGACCCTCAACTCTACAGTCAACTAATCTTCGACAAAGCAGGAAAGAATGTCCAATGGAAAAAAGACAGCCTCTTCAATAAATGGTGCTGGGAAAACTGGACAGCCACATGCAGAAAAATGAAATTGGACCATTTCCTTACACCACACACGAAAATAGACTCAAAATGGATGAAGGACCTCAATGTGCGAAAGGAATCCATCAAAATCCTTGAGGAGAACACCGGCAGCAACCTCTTCGACCTCAGCCACAGCAACATCTTCCTTGGAACATTGCCAAAGGCAAGGGAAGCAAGGGCAAAAATGAACTATTGGGATTTCATCAAGATCAAAAGCTTTTGCACAGCAAAGGAAACAGTTAACAAAATCAAAAGACAACTGACAGAATGGGAGAAGATATTTGCAAATGACATATCAGATAAAGGACTAGTGTCCAGAATCTATAAAGAACTTAGCAAACTCAACACCCAAAGAACAAATAATCCAATCAAGAAATGGGCAGAGGACATGAACAGACATTTCTGCAAAGAAGACATCCAGATGGCCAACACACACATGAAAAAGTGCTCCATATCACTCGGCATCAGGGAAATACAAATCAAAACCACAATGAGATATCCTCACACCAGTCAGAATGGCTAAAATCAACAAGTCAGGAAATGACAGATGCTGGCGAGGATGCGGAGAAAGGGGAACCCTCCCTACACTGTTGGTGGGAATGCAAGCTGGTGCAGCCACTCTGGAAAACAGCATGGAGGTTCCTCAAAATGTTGAAAATAGAACTGCCCTATGACCCAGCAATTGCACTATTGGGTATTTACCCTAAAGTTACAAACGTAGTGATCCAAAGGGGCACGTGCACCCGAATGTTTATAGCAGCAATGTCCACAATAGCCAAACTATGGAAAGAACCTAGATGTCCATCAATAGATGAATGGATCAAGGAGATGTGGTATATATACACAATGGAGTACTATGCAGCCATCAAAAGAAATGAAATCTTGCCATTTGCGACTACATGGATGTTACTAGAGCGTATCATGCTTAGCGAAATAAGTCAAGCAGAGAAAGACAACTATCATATGATCTCCCTGATATGAGGAAGTGGTGATGCAACATAGGGGCTTAAGTGGGTAGGAGAAGAATAAATGAAACAAGATGGGAATGGGAGGGAGACAAACCATAAGGGACTCTTAATCTCACAAAACAGACTGAGGGTTGCTGGGGGGAGGGGGTTTGGGGGAAGGGGGTGGGATTATGGACATTGGGGAGGGTATGTGCTTTGGTGAGTGCTGTGAAGTATGTAAACCTGGTGATTCACAGACCTGTACCCCTGGGGATAAAAATATATGTTTATAAAAAACAAAAAATTAAAAAAAAAAAAGAAACAAAGGGAGTTTTTGGTTGCTTTTTCATTGGGTAATTAAACGCTGTGCCTCAGAAGCAACTCACATGTTACTTCTCTCTCCTTAGTGGCCAGATCCATGGGATCCTTTGACCCCAACCAGCTACAAGAGAAAAGGGGTACAAATCAATATTTGCCCAGGAAGTAGGGATCCAGAGAGACTTGGTGAACCCTATTAAATGCTATGACACTGGAAAGTGCCTTTGCATTATTACTAAGCATATGCCTTCACTTGTAACATCCCTGGGTTCTTTTCAGCATGTCCCTTGTACTTCTACTTAGGCATAGGAAGCAGTATTAGGAAACAAAAATATTATTTTGATTATGGATAGAATCCTAACCCTCACCTTGGTTGTGGTATAATCACACATAAGTCATTTAATCACTTTGAAATGGAACAATCATGTCCACCTCAGGGGTTTTGATGAAGATTAAATTGGTAACTTTTATTAAAATGTCCTGCATATTGCTTATTAAATGCCGGCCAATGGCAATATTTACTAGTAGGCTGTATTAGTTTGAAAAAATCTTTTTTTTTTTTTTTCATCTAGAAAGGTCTAAATAAAATTAAAATCAATTTAGGTAGAACTTAACTATCAAACTATGTGAGATCCTTAAAGCATCTTTATAATATTACCTACTGCTGTTGACCTAGCCAGTACATCTTGAATTATTCTTTATGAAATCATGGTGAGAGTGGGAAGATACAAGTTATCAAGTTTTTTTTTTTCCCCCCTTTGGGAAGAAATGGTTCCAGACTTTCATAAATTTCCATCACAGCATTTTTGCATTGCCACTTGGGTCTTTATTTTCCTACATTACTGCATCATATAGGTCTTAGGAATTTAAGCCTGTGAAATGATGGGCCTTATTTCAAGTCCTTGTTCAATTTCAGCTGACTTACAGGTTAATAACATATATCTCTCTGATTTACGGTTTAAGAGTGGATTTTGAAGGTTAGTTCTTTAAAAAAATTTTTTTTTTTTTTAGTTTTTGTTTTAATTTCAGTTAGTTAACATATAGTCTTATACTAGCTTTGTTGTATATTATTGTGGTTCAGTAATTCCAGTCATTACCCAGTGCTCACCACAAGTGCCCTCCTTAGTCCCCATCACCTATTTCACCCAGCCCCCCACCAACCTCCTCTCTGGTTAATTCTTTAAAAATAAGGTTATTAAAAAGACTTGAACTAAACCTAATGATGATAACTGATATACCAGAAGTTTATTTCTGCAAACAGCAGATGTCATTGATGATTAGAGCAATTTTGCATTTATGACAAGGAAAAAGCCATCTTAGCACTAGTAAAGCAGGTGTCAATGACTCATACCCCCTGTAGGGGTAACAGTCAAGCTCATAGTCTTCTTTTCTGCCCCTGACACCAGTGAATGGAATAGTGTGATCATACCACTGAATCACTCCTTCGCTTGTCCTTTCTGCCACTTCCCCTCCCTCCCTCTTGAGACTCTGAACCATGCTATCAGTTGAATGCTTTTGAAAATGGGTATTTTCCAGGTGTATATTGTTATTGTTTTTGTCATGAACACTGTGGCGTATTGATGCAAAAATATTTCCCTTTTTTCCTCCTTCCTACAAACTCTCTTAAGAGGGCTTTGCCAATGGGACACCAGTCGTTTAGCATCTGCCTTTGGCCCAGGTCATGATCCTAGGGTCCTGGGATTGAATCCCCCATCAGGCAGCCGGCTTCTCCCTCTGCCTGCCACTCCCCCTGCTTGTTCTCTCTCTCTCTCTCTCTCTGACAAATAAGTAAGTAAAATATTAAAAACAAACAAACAACAACAACAACAACAACAACAACAACAAAACAGCTTTGTTGTCTTCCCTGTAAGGGGTGCAGTATATCCCTGCCCCTTTACTCTGGGCTGGATGGGAGGCTTGCCTTGGTCAGCAGAATGACAGTGTGTTCAGTTCAGGGCCTTGGCCTCAAGAGGCCTTGCATATTTCTGTTTTTTCCCTCTGGAACCTTGATACTGTTATAAGCACAAAGCAGACTAGTCTGCTGGGGGATCAGATACTGTGCAGAAAAAAAGCCAAGTCATCCGAGCCAAGGCCATTCTAGACCAGCCAGCATCCAATGGACCTTCTAGCTGACCAGACCCAGGAGTGAGCCCATCAGAACTGCCAAGATGACCCTTAGACTTATGAGAAATGGTACACAGTAGTATTGAAGTCTCCAAGTTTGGGGTGGTTTGCTGATGCTGCAGTTGTATGTGTACTATGGACGGATTGAAACTTGCCATATCTAAGTGAAGGAATGGGGCCATAGTGTGTGTCAGTCTCAAGGAGATTCCTCAGCTGAATCCTAACGTCTCAGAGACTCTCCTCCCTGAATAAACATATTCTGTGTTCATCTGGGACTTCTCATTTTACAACTGTGTTAGTTTCTATTTGCTAATGTTACAAATTAGCACAAATTTGGTGCCTTAAAACAGCACAAATTTACTATCTTATAGTCCTAAAATCACACATTTCTGAGATCCAAATTGGATTTCTAAAATCACTGAGTCCTAGGGTTTTGTTTCCTTGCTAAGAATTCTTTCCTTACTTTTTTTCTCTCCTTGTAGATTTGACTAGAAACAGCCAACACAAACCAGGCCATATCTTCACCACTTTGTGTGGAAATTTCTGCAGCTAAATTATCACTGAGAAATAATCACTTACAAGTTCTGCTTTGCATTTGCAGGACACATTCCAGATAAGCTTTCTGCCTCTAAGTAATGTGAAGCCTCTTTCCTCTGGTTTCTAATAACATATTTCTCATTTCTTTCTGAGCCCTTACTAACCATGCCTTTAAGTACACAATTCTATCAACAGTCTGTTTATGAAGATTTAAATGTTCTTGAAGAAAACGTAGGATCTCTCCACTGTACTCTCCCCTTTCACCTGAGTCCTCCTTAGCAGAATCATCAGAACCCACATTTCTACCTACAGTCTGTTTAAGGCAATCCAGGCTCTTTCTGTCATGGTCATCAACATTTTCTAGCCTCTGACCCTTCCTAATTCCCAAGCCACTTTCACATTTTTAGTTCTTTTGAGTAGCAGCCCACTTTTGGTGCCAGAGTCTATGTTTGTTTCTGATTCCTGCTCTAAAAAATCACCAAAGATTTAGTGGTTTAAAACAACGTAGGTGTATTATCTTACATTTCTGGAGGACTGAAGTTGCAAAGTTAACATGTTGGCAAGGTTCCATTCTTTTGGGAACCTTTGGGGAGACTCCATTTCCTTGGCTCTTGCAGCTTCTAGAGGCCACCTACATTCCTTGATGTGTGACCCCTTCCTCTGCCAGCAAACTTAGCAGCATAGATTCTTCAGATCTCATTTCCCCTGCCTACTTCCCCACCCCCTCCTTCTCATCTCCACTTCTTCTATCAAATGTCCTTCTCTGATACTGACACTCCTGCCCCCCTCTTTTAAGGACACCTGTGGTCACATAGGCTTTCCTAAATCATCTAGGATAATCTTCCTATCTCAAGATCCTTAATTGTATATGCTATGTCCCCTTTCCCACTTGAGGTAATATATTCACAAATTTTAAGAATTAGGACATGGGGGGTGCCTGGGCGTTTCAGTCAATTAAGAATTAGGACATGGACATCTTTGGTGGGGGCGGGAGGAGTGGGGGTGGGGATCGTTCTTCCTGCACAACCACACTTGTGGGTACTTTTCTTTTAATATTCAAACCCAAATCTATAGCAAATTGACCTCTTTGTTAAAAATGGAATGTACTGGGACACCTGAGTGGCTCAGTCAGTTAAATGTCTGCCTTTGGCTCCAGTCCTGATCCCAGGATCCTGGGATTGAGTCCCGCATTGGGCTCATTGCTCAGCAGGGAGCCTGCTTCTCCCTCTGCCTGCCGTTCCCCCTTCTGGTGCTCAATCTCTCTCTCTGACAAGTAAATAAATAAACTCTTTTTAAGAAATAGGATGTACATGCAAAAAGTATCTTTCTAAACAAGGAAGGATAAACTCTATCTTGTCAGAAATTGATCTAAAATGAAGAGTAAAAGAAGCCCCACTTATTTCCTTTAAAAAAAAAAATCCCTTTAACATTAAGAAGGCCACATGATGTAATGAGCACTGGGAATTATGTAAGACAGATGAATCACTGACCTCTACCTCTGAAACTAATCATATATGTTAATTAATTGAATTTAAATTAAAAAATGGGGGAAAAAAACACCCATCCCTTTGAATTTGAAGCTACTCCTGAACAATTCGTGGTTCAAATGGTTTTAACTAGTATCACATTTTTACTAGTAAGAAAGACCACTTTTCATATTCATACAAGTCTGTCAACAGTAAACGAAGAACAACTTTGAATTAGTAGGAAGTTGGAAATGCCTGGTGCCCTGTCACTTTTCTGAAGCTGGAGGTGACAGTGTACCTGCAAAGCTGCTAACGAGGGCAGGGGAGCAGTCCCTTGCCTCTACCATCCAACAGTCCAGTCACACTTCCAGTTTAGGGACAGTGCATCAAGGCTAAATAAAACCTTTCAAGACTTCTAAGGTTATTTGCCCGTATTTCGGCCTGAAGTATGGTCGCTGCTCACTTAGCTACCCCATTGCCACTGTTACTGTTGATTTTCAAATATGCAGCTTCTTTGAACTCCAGCCACAGTATTTGCCACTCTGACCTTCAGCGACATTGAATGCCACAAGCCGATTATATCCACGGAGAAGAAAAATTTCCTTTTATATATTTTGTTTATTTGCCATTACCTCCCTGTGACCCTAGGTCTCGCTTTGTGAAACTGCATAAGAAGACAGAAGAAAATTGCACCGAAGAGAGGACTCACCCTCTTCCCCTCCCCCGCCCTGTGGTAGTATTAAAATAGGACTTCTCAGTGTCTTCCATTGCCAAAAATAAAAATATTGTTTATGTCACCTCATGCAATTTAAATGTATTACCATCTCTCTCACTGTACTTCTTTGAAGGTCCTTGGATTCTGGTGCCAATAGTTCTCTTTATATAGAAAAAGATTATTAACTTCTAGTCTAGGACTGTTTCACTTTTGGGTCTAAGATGCAGACAGTGAACTCAAATGTAATTCTTCAGCACGGTGTTAGGTTCTCTCCCTTTTCACATTCTGCAGCATCCTGTTTGCTTTTCACGGTGGAGAACATCATCAAAGTAACTCCAAACTATCTCCAAACTCTTTTCTCCATAGAACATTTGGTCGGTTTAGAGCCGGCTGTTGACAGATGCAAGTTACAAGGGAGAACTTCCTGTTCCATGATATTTGTTTCCTTGTTTTAGGGTGTGTTGTGCTCTTGTGCCGGTGGAATGTTGAGGATGGACCTTTTAAACTTAGGCTACAACAAAGTCCAGAAGGCTGCCCCTGAAAGTTGAGTCGATGTTTTGCTGACACATAGAATTTCTCCCTTTCTGGAGTTAATTTTCATCTGCCATCCATCCGCCCCTTCACCCAAAACACTGGAGTCCGTCTGGCGTTCCTTTAGATCGTCTATGTGTGGGTTCCCCACCCCCCACCCCATCAAATCAAGGCAAGTTAGCATCATCAGAAACCTTCCCAGTTACCATCTGCCACCTTCATGCAGATTTTGAAAGGCTTATAAAACTCAGGAGTCCTGAGACTAATCCTGGACAGGATTGCTTCTGAGGCTCTTTTATGTTGAATCTGTATTCTTATCAGTAGGTATTCTTTTATTTTCTAGCATTTTGTTGGCATGCATGTGTTTGAGCCTGTGTAGGCATGTATTTTAATACATGGTTGACTTTATTTTTTTATTTTTTTAGAGATTTTATTTATTTATTTGACAGAGAGAGAGAAAGCAAGAGCAGGATTATAAGCAGGGGGAGTGGGAGAGGGGGATGTTGGCCTTTATCCTAGGAGCCTGGGATCATGACCTGAGCCTAAGGCAGATGCTTAAAGACTGAGCCACAGGCGTCCTGTGGTTGACTTTCAGTAGGATTTGAATTACAAACTGGGGTATTTTATGGAAGACCCTATGCGTTAGTGGCTAAATAGATAACTATGGGGTCAGAACACATCGCTGTAAATCCTGATTCTCTGAACTCATTTTGCCTTCTTAGACAAGTTACCTGTGCTTTCCAAGGCTCAATTTCTCCTTATTTAAAATAGTCATCATAATGGAACCTTCTATATAGGGTTTTTTAGAGGAATTAATGAGATCCTTATAAATAAATGATTTAGCATGGTGCTTGGCAGGAATTAAGCGCTCAGTAGATTTCATCTTTTATTCCTTATCTTGATGAAGATGTTAGGCAAAAGTTCAGAAAAGTTCCAACTTGAATAGGCATATGATTATTTTGTTTGAAAAGGCACTGAAATTTATTCGCTCAGTGTATATTTATGTAACCCTCATGGCACATCTGGCACTATAGATACAAATTGGAGGTCCCTGCCTTCCATATAGGGAGAAAACCATATGACAAAGATGATAACACAGTACAGCTGTGGTGGGTATTATGATAAAGATATGGCCAAGATGCCACGAGAAAAAAAAGTGATGCCAACCCTGAGTGATGAAAAGAGGGTGGCAAGGAGAGAAGTGGGACCTCAGTGGAGTCCTGAATGGTAGACAAGTAAAGTTCCCCAGGTGAAGGGAATTATTCTCAATGCAGAAGTAGGAAGAAGTAGGAAGTAGGAAGAAGCATGATAGGATCTTAAAAAAAAAAAAATCTAAAAATGTTAGTATGGGACTGAACCCATATCTGGCATGAATTTGTATGGCAACAAAACCTAGCTAAGGAAGTAAATAAGTCTCAGGGATAGGGTAGTCTGGGGTAGGTCTCAGGCAGCTCTATAGACACCTAGCTTACCTGCTGTCCTTGCATAAAAGTTAGTAAAGTAATAGTGACTCCCACTGATTTAATACCTACCCAGAGCCCAATGCTGAAGTTGGTGGTTGTACAACCACTCTGCTCTCAAAACGTATGATATTTTATTGGTTTTCAAGCTAAGTGCAGTAAGGCATGCCATCACTATAGCAAACCTCCTGTAAAAAAATGTAAGGAATGGTAAATGGAGTTTGAATGCCAAACTGTCTTTACTCTGTCTGGTTTATCTTTATTATGAGGATTAGAGCTGCAGAACTAAGGAATTCCTTCCCTGCTGTTACCACTTAGTTTTTGATATGATAATATTCAAGGACTTTATGGTTCAAAATAAAATTATTAAGAGTCTGTAATTCTCCTGAACATCAATAATCAAACTTGCAACTTGTTGACAGCTGATGGTTTTAAAGTATAGGGTCATCACATTACCAAATTTGAGATTTTTTTTTTTTTTTTGTACCTTCCCCTCTTAGCTGTCCTTCACTCACAGGATCCAGTGTAGGCAGTTAACCTTCTTTAAGAGTTTCTGGACATGGGTGGCCTCCAAGGGAGGTCATAAAAGATCGTCACCCTTCTATGTGGGGGACTCTATGGAGCATTAGGGGGAAGAAATAAGACAGTTGGAGGGGTCCCTTCCCTCCTTTTTATGCAACACAGTGCCTTGATTGTGAAAAGGCTACAATGTTCTTTAACGGGAGTGTCGGCTTGGTAGGGAATATAAAGGGTTCTGCTGACCATGCCTGACCTCTTGTTAGAGTTGCTTCTTTGGGATGTTAAAATGCCTGTCAGGCTTGGAGATGGTTCCTGGATTCATTATCTGTAGAAAGGAATGTGTAACTGTTTTGTGAGTATTGACCCTGTAAACGAACACTTTCCTCCAGTGATCCCAGTGGGTTTGCCAGTACTAAATATCTGTGCCCTGTCTAATGGGTTTAATTGTGATGAATTGAGCTACCAAATATTTAACCGAATGATGCAGCTACAGATTGGATTTTCTTAACAGGTTGTACCTGCTTTTCCACATCTCTTTGCTTCTTACCGTCATATACCTCATACACCCACAGATCCAACACCAACTAGTTTGGGTTTTTTGATGATTTTTCTTCTGTGGTCAGTATTGCCATGTCTCTTAAAACAAAGAACATTTAGAAGATATCTAAAGTGGGGTAGGTAACCCCTTGCCAAAGAGGTCATGGCCAGGTTGATGTCAATATCCTTCTCAACTCCTTGTTTTTGATTGACACGAATAATGAGAGTTGGCAGATGAAACTGATGGTCTCCTGTGCCAGTGCCATGTTTTGCATGCTTAAAAAGGGAAATCAAGGGAAATTAGGCAAAAAGGCATGTTATCTCGGGGTGATAGGCAGAAAAGTCTTTTATGTTTTTATGTATCTATGTGTGTGTGGCTATTAATATGCATTTGAGGGATTATATACAGGCAAGCTAAAAATAACCATGTATGTACTTTTCATAATCTATAAGACATTGAAGGAATGGTGAAAATCACGAGTGTGTAATATTTTCCCCATTATCCACATTTATCATTTGTAGCTATGAAATGGTCTTTAAAATTGTCTTTTTTGTAAAGGAAAAGGAACATTTTCTGTCTTCATGAAAAAATTAGCCTGCCAGTTCCTGCACAGGTTTATGGTCAGGAGCTATAACCTTTTTTTTTTTTTTTTATGGGATTTAAACACAGGGAATGGTTCACATTGATTTGGTTGTCACACCAAACCTAAGCAAAACTTTGTACTTTTCATCACTCTACGAGAAACAAATGGATGAGTTGAGAGGGAAGTCGTTGTATGCTCTGTAACTGAGTGGAAGTGGATGGTTTTGCTTCCTTTGCTTTTGTGTTTCATCCGAAGAGTAGAGTACACAACTTTTCCATCTCTTCAAGTCGTTGTAAGTTGCTGAACATTTAAAAAAAAAAAGTGTCTCTGCATTGTCTTAGGTAAACTGAACTTATTTCTGGCAAAGCTTTTCTGTAGTCCCCGTTAGATTTATTTACCAACTACTCACTTTTCAAGCAGGAACATCTACACCCTCGATCTGAATTTCAAGTTAGTTTAATTACGCTCTATCAGATGAAAAATGGAAAAGACTATTTGGGTTCTTTTTCCTCATGAGAAGATAATTTTCTTGCTTTGTGAACAGCTCTGTGATATTATTTTAATGCTCCTTTTTAGAAAGCATGTAGCACTTCCAGCAACATCTACTTCCCTCCTAAAATACTTTGTAAATAGAATTGAGAACCATGAAATAGGTATTCCTATGACAGAGAGTTTTTGAGTCTTTTGGTTCCTCTTTCATTGTTCAAATTGTATCCTGTTTACATGTAACATTAAACAAAAGATGATGTTTCCACAATATTTAGTAGGCACATGCCTGAGTTTCCATAGCTTTTTGGTAAACTATTCTAGGAGGATAGATCATTCTGGGGAAAAAATGATATTTTCCAACATCTGTATTGGGAAGTGGTTTTCCATCTGAATAGTTTCATACACTATGATGAAAATTACAGTCATTTTTGAAAAGCACTTTCTATTGGTTGGCTTTCTAAACATTTTTGGTTGAGTTTATTGTGATTCCATATGAATTCCTAAATATCAGAAGTATTAGCTTGGAAGTTGTGAGGCAACCATTAATATCCCCTTGTCAGACAATGAAATGAAGTTCTGTGGAAAGTCAGCCTGGCAGTTACCATGCATTTAAATATTTCTTTCCAGCTAACTTAAATACTCTCAGAACAAATGTGAGGTCTCTCCTTAGCTCATAATATCCGCAGAGCCAACAGTGGTATTGATTTCAGAGAGAAAAGAAGAAAAGGGCATTTGGAAATTTTTTCATTCTTACTCCTTGGTTATGTCTGAAAATTTAGAAGATTGGAAGTTAGTGACTGGGAAGAAGGCAAGCTGGGTGGAAACAAAAGGAGCTAGGAGCATCTTACAATGTCTCTGATTGTGGAAACAGAGCCAATCACAGACCGTGCCACAGGGCCTAAAAATTAACATTTGTGTTAGACAAATGTGGGATATCCTGTTTTTTTTACACAGTGAAAGATTTGCATGTGATCTTCCCCTGCTTTTTCAATGCTTTTAATCTAACTATGAGAAGAGGGTTAGCAGAAAGACACTTTCTCCTCATTCATCTGTATTGCCTTCTTTTTTACTCCTCCCCTAAAATAAATTTGTTTGGGTTGGAAAGTGAAGTTAGTGGTAGCAGTGGCATTGACAATATCCTGGTTGCTAAAATATCCCCAGAGAGCATCATGTGGCACATTTTTGGGAGGAAATATATATATATATATATAATTTTTTAAAAAATTATATATATATATATACATATATATATGATTTTAAAAAAATTCTAAGTCAAGTGGAATTTCAGAACACTTTGGTAGCAGTGGCATTGACAATATCCTGGTTGCTAAAATATCCCCAGAGAGCATCATGTGGCACATTTTGGGGGGGATATATATATATATATACACACACACACACACACACACACACACACACACACACACATATAAATATATATATTTTTTAAAAATTATATATATGTGTATATATATAATTTTTAAAAAATTATATATATATATTTATAATTTTAAAAAAATTCTAAGTCAAGTGGAATTTCAGAACACTTTGGTGGTAACTATATTCCAAGGCTTGTTTTCACATTGGAATTACATCTGCATAGACTGTGCGTAAGAAAAAAAATATTAAAGAGAGAAATCTCACACCAATAAATTTCCTCAAGACTTCCATGCTCTGAATGATGCACCGTAGCGTGAGCTGAGCTAGAGGATTTGTGCCTTTTCTCTTACCTAATTCTGAGTCCTATACTTATTGAACGGGTGATTGAGTGAACAAGTCACTGCTACTTTTAATTTTTTGTCCCGAAATACAGACTTTCTATTAGTTAAATGTAACATATGATGCCCCACCCATCTCTTTAAGTTCCACATTAATTCATGACACTCTAATATTATGTTTTTATTTAGGTATCAGGGATAATTTCTGCTGATTACCAGTATGATAGAGACCATGCTGTTCAATAATTATTCACATTTCCTGACCCATTTACTTCCAATTGTATCTGACCTCCCAATCCCTGGGAAGTTTCATCTTCCATTGTCACATTGTTATCCTATTGCCACTATCTGTAATGAGCCATTAGCTATCTGCTGGCCGCTTAACCCTGCTTCCGGATTTCCTTCTTTTTAAAGGCTGAATAATATTTGTGTGTGTACCACATTTTCTTATCCAGCCATCCATCAGTAGACATTTAGATTGTTTCCATATCTTGGTTATTTTGAATAATGCCATAATGAACATCAGAGTATTTTCAGTCTCAAAAAAGAAAGAAATCCTGTCATTTCCAGCAACACTCGTGAACCTGGAGTACGGTATGGCTAAGTGAATTTCGCCGATACAGGAAGACAAATACTGCATGATCTCACTTATATGCAGAATCTAAAATAGTCAAACTCATATAAGCAGGGAGTGAGATGCTGGTTGCCAGGACCTAGGATAAGAGCAAAACAGGGAGATGTTGGTTAAAGGGTATAAAGTTTTAATTGCCCAAGATGGATAAGTTCTGGAGCTCTTACCTACAACAATGTGCCTGTAATTAACAATACTATATAATGTGCTTGAAATTGGCTTAAAGACTAGATCTTAAGTATTGATACCACATACAAAACAATAATAACTATGTCAGGTGATATGTTACTTAGTTTGATTGTAGTGATTATTTCATAATATATACATATGTATATCAAAATATTAATTTCCTAACCCTAAGTGTGTATTTTTTTGTCAATTATACCTCAATAAAGCTGAAGGAAAAAAAGTTTTCTAAGAAAAACAAAAAACGAGCAAAGACTGCTTGCAGAGCCAAGAGGTCCTTAGTGATAAGTAGCTCCAGTAACCAGTAGAGTTTGCTCTCAATTTTGCATATATCAGCCACAACATTTTCCAACATTAGGGTAGTTGGATAAGGATCATTCCATAGAGATATATGAGAAGATGAAACCTGAAACATTGATGGTAGTTCAGATTACATAAGATTGGGTTATTTAGGATGGTACACTCATCTGTCACATAGGCTATAAAATCTGCTAATGCTAAGAATGCAAATAACATAAATAGAATTGGTAGATTATTAGAGTAATGGTTCCCAATGGAAAATCACTCCTTCCTGTGTGCATATGTTTGTGTAGTCCACTCCCACACTGACTCTAAGCTTAGCCATGTGACTTGCTTTGGCCAATTAGACATTGGCAAATGTGACACAGGCTCAGAGCTGGTACACTGAGACCAACTTTCTTAATGCTGCTACCACATGAAGAAGCCTGGATGAAGTTGCTGGAGACACATGACCCGGCTACCACCACAAACCTCCAGACAAGATAAGATTATTTCATTCCATCCAGCCTCAGGTGAGCTGCCAGATGAGGACAGCCAGATGAAAGAACCAAGACAAGATTAACAGAACCATCAGTTGAACCAAGCCCAAATTGCTGGTCATGCATTAATAAATGGTAACTTTTTGAAACCACTGAGTTTTGGGATGATTTGTGGCATAATAGTAGATTACTGACCTAGTAAATGTACATGGATTTTCTAAGAGTTCTTTCCCTCCATCTGTTTCTTTCTTTCTTTCTTTCTTTCTTTCTTTCTTTCTTTCTTTTTTCTTTCTTGATTAAATCTGACATGGCTGTAAGTTTGAGGGTAATTAGTCCAGAGCTAGTATAGGGGATTGATGATGTCATTGAGGGGCTTTCTATCTTTAGTGGCTTGGCTTACTGGTCATGGCAAGAAAGCTGCTCTATCTTGAGGCATCACTCCCATGCTCAGGGCAGGAAGAAGTGATCATGGATTCGCCAACTGCTCTCACTCATTGGGAAAGCAGAACTTTCTCCAACATCCTTACCAGAATTCTGTGTTTCATTGGACAGGAATGTGTCATCTGATTAGAGATAGCAGCTAGGGCATCTGGGGAAGTGGATATTTAGCTTCTTAAGCCTCATTAGGATGCAGGGAAATAGGTTTGGGAATGGCTGCTGTTTTAGCCAGGTGACAGAGTCAGATATATTTCCTTTCTCCTCACATTGCTTTTATCTTCCTTAGTATTACATCAAACCCTAGGAGAGGAAGCTAAATCTGGTTTGTATCTATTCACCAGTTAGGTAATACCTCTCTGAGCCTCAATGTCCTTATCTTTAAAATCTGAAGCAGTGCTGCCACATCAAAAATGTATTTTGAATATTGAATTATAATATGGATAATCATTTGGAGATCTGATACTCATTATAAGTAGTTCTAAAATGTAGGTTAATTTTCTATTGGCTGATTTTCTGATTTGTAAGGCAATATGGCTTTGGATGATCAAACAGGTACACATTGGCTTTCATTTCATCTTGCCTTCCTAGTTAATTAGAGTCAAATATCTCTGGTAGGCAAATTTGACTCTAGGTCTTGAGTTTGTTCTGAGTTTCTGTAAAAAATAGTTTAGAGATGGAAAAGAGTAAAGAATGGTTGTTTTATCCCAGTTGGTATATAAATTTAGGAATTTGAGGTATATAAATTTAGGCATAAAGAAATAAGAGTTATGGTTATGGACACTTTGGAATGTTAAATTATGAAACAGGACTGTGGGACATGATAGGCTCAGAAACTCCTCAGATAACCAGCTATTTTCCCTGGTAAACTTTTTTTCAACACTGCTCACACATTGGCCAGTTGACATTTCTGGACTTCTTTGACATTTGAGATGACCAATTACCAATAAAATTCCTGAGGGTTCATGAGACAGACAGCCTCCATCTTAACTTGCACTTCAGAATCTTAGGGATCATTATTATGAAGGGTGAAGGTGTATGAGTTAGGCTTTGCTGTAGTAACAAATAAACACAAATCTCAGTGAATTACCAATACATGTTTTTTTCTTGCTCATGTATATTACTGTGCAGATCCAGTGATTTCCCCAAGTAAACTTTCTTTCATTTAGTAACCAGTGCTCCAGGCAGCTTCCATTTTGTGGCAGAAACGTTTGAGGATGTGGCCTTCATTGGCTCAAGTAGATAGATGATTGGAGATGGAGGAGGCCCATAAGCTTACATGATCTTTGCCTGGAAGTGACATTTGTTACTTTTTATCTCCATCTCCATCAGTTGTCTAGAATTTTCACATGACCCAACACACCTGCAAGGGGGACAGAAAATAGAGGAAAGTATGAATCTCTCATAAGCACCAAATTGTCTTTGTCATAGAGGAAATACTTTCTTGGTAGTTATAACTTTGAGGTTTAAATTAAGTGAGATAACATTTGGAAAATGCCTAGTGGAATATCTGGCTCCATGAGGACTGAGACCATTATCTGTTTTGTTTACTTCTATATGCCAGTCTCTGGGCAGAGTGTTTGGCAAATAGGAGGGGCTATAGAGTGAATGAATAGAAGACTGAATGACTGAGTGGCTGACTAAATGAAGGAACAAATAAGCAAGCGCTAACTACATTTCTTTCAACCATATTTTATCTATTGATAGTAACATTTGTCTTCATAGATTGGCCTAACATCCAGCACATAGTGTATACTCAATAAATGTTTGTTGACACTGAGGTTGATGACAAGGCTAACAGTTAATGGTCTAACTACGGTTCTATTGAATGACTGTTTTTATCTTCCACAAGGAGAGTTAAATTTTTAAAATAGAATGAATTGTATCCTCTTCTGGAAGTTTAATTTATGTCTATTTTAGAAGTACAATCTTGAAAAAACTTTGTTCAACTTTGAAATACCAGAACAAATGTTCACCATGTGCTGCACGAAGTTTAAGGCATTTAATGTAACTGTACTGTCCCTAGCAGATTGCTTTTCTTTCTTAAACAACATAAATTTGCTGAGCTGGGCCTTAAAGTACTATGATTTGTTGACATGAATTCAACATGATCCCAACCTGCATAGTAAGAATGTTTTGATTCCTTTGCCAATTTAGATTCCTTTGCCAAGTTGTGTGGAACATGCTTTTGGTCTTGGCAATCCCCTGCATTTTAGCTATTCTATTTCTTCTAAGTTCCAGAGAGAGACATTAATTATTTTTCTTTGTACTCCTGGGAGTCATACACATGATATTACTAGATAACAGCAGTAAGTAGATTGTTTGCTGAGACATTTGAAGTTGAGGTGGTACCAAGTATTTCTGCCTGTTGAAGACTGGTCTAAATGGTTAACACTCAGCTGGTATTTATCAAAGTTGTGGTTTTACCAGTCATAGCCAACAGGTAGACTGAAGCACTTATTTTGTCCATGAAGACATGAAATACGACTTTCCATTTTTATTGACAAGATGTGCTTTCTTGATTAAAACTAGGTGGATGGGTAAACTTGTATTGTTGGTTTTAGGGAGAAAAAGATTTGAAACACTGAGAAACATGAATTGGAGAAAATCTTAGCATATAAGGATTTGGTACTGATGTCTCTGGCCATCCTTGTAGAAAATGAAGAAATTATGTGGATTGTACAAACAGAGAATTTTCAATTTGGTTACAAAGTTGTATGCAAAGTTTGAGACTTGTTTGTTGGTCTTTTAAAAAAGTGCATGGTTCATTTATTCTGTAATTATTTATTAAGTTCAAATGGTATGTCAGGCATTGTTCTAGGTGCTGTGGATATACCAGTGACCAAAATGTTAAAGCAAAATAAAACAAACTCTCTCTCTCTCTGTCTCTCTCTCTCCTCCTCCTCCTCTCTTTCTCTCTCTCTCTCTCTCTTTGAAGAGAGAGAGAGAGAGAAAGAGAGGAGGAGAGAGAGCAGGGGTGGGGGGAAGGGTTGGACAGAGGGAGAGAGATAATCCCAAGCAGGCTCCATGCCCAATGTGGAGGCTGACATGGATCTTGATGTGGGGCTTGATCTCATGACCACTTGAGATCATGACCTGAGCCAAAAACCAAGAGTCAGACTCTTAACCCAATGAACCACCTAGGCACTCCAAAGCGAACTCTCTGGAGGGAGAGTTTAAGGAACTTGACTGAAGTCATACAGGTCCTAAATGGCAGTGCTGGGATTTGAATTAGGCAGTCTGACTTATAGCCCATGCTGTTAACTATTAAGTTTTGATGACTTCTTATTTTTTTAATTAATATACTTAAAAATAAATTAATAGATTTAATTTCTAGAGCAATTTTAGGTTTTCAGATAAAATTGAGCAAAAAGTATAGAGCATTCCAACATACTCTTCCACCACCCCTGCCCAAAAATATTTGTTGATTTTTGATGCAGAAAACAATGGAAAATGAATCAAATAGTAGTCTACTTAATGCATGTCCCTCTCCTTTCTCTGTAGTTGTGTTACAATAGAGGTGGCTGAGAAATTTCCTAGTCTTAAATTATTCATGTATTCTTTCAAGAGATAATTATAGAATCTCTTCCATATACTGTGATGCTCAAATAGAGTGATGAATAGACTGACATTATCCCTGCCCTTATTGTGTTTATGGTAGACTGTGAGTCTTGACATAAATAATATCAAAAATGAGGATAGAATTATAAAAGACAGACTTTTTTTTTTTTTGAAACAGAGACTTAAAAAGAAAATGTGGCACACAATTTTTTAAAAAATTTTTTTAATTTTTTATAAACATATATTTTTATCCCCAGGGGTACAGGTCTGTGAATCGCCAGGTTTACACACTTCACAGCACTCACCAAAGCACATACCCTCCTCAATGTCCATAACCCCATGGCACACAATTTTTGATTGGGAGCTTATACAAGTCCTGTAAGGTCGTACTATTTAAATGACACCTGAAAGGTGAATAAAGGTTCCCCTTGCAGAGACTAAGAGAGGGTGAGGGAAGGGGATCAAAATGCACAGTTAGTGAGAAGGCAAAGGGTTTGGAGGTTTCAAATATAAAGGAGCTGGGTCAGTAAGGAAATGGAAAATGACTGGTCAGAGAGATAGGAGAAGAGCCAGGAGACTTTGTTGTCAAAGTAGTCAAGAGAAAGTATGGTTATATAAGGTCAACGGAGTTTAAGATTCAAAAACAAAACAAAACAAAAAAACCATAAAAAAACAAAACAAAACAAAACTCCATTGATTGGAGGCTGTTTGTTACCTTCCATTTTTTGATATCAGCAGTAACAGAAGGGTTATTTAAAATTTTTTTTTAATTCAAGTGCATGTTTTCTTATCAAAAGTAATGTCCTTGGGTTTAAGATACAGTACTGTCTTTGAAGTAAGTTGTTTAATTAATGGAATGTGAGAAAGTAGTGGTAGTGTGTACAGATAATACTGATGAGCAGCCTGTATAGAGGAAGAGCGAGAGAACAGTAGCTAGAAGGGGAGGTGGTGTGGGAGGAGTTGGGTTTTCAGTTTGACACTAATTGGAGCAAGTTAAAATACTGATTTCAGAGAACTAAGAGAGAGGGCAGTGGGGAGGGAGAGACTGAAAGTGCAATTAGGAGGGGAAAACTGAAGTGGCAGAAAGGTGTAATCTGGGCACCCATAGAGGGATTGACCTTTGCTAGAAGGAGCCTCATTTCCTTCAAAGTTATCAGAAGGAAAAACGAAAAGATGAGTAAGGATTTAGTCAATCGATTTGATAGCAATATTTTTTAAGATTTTATAGCAATATTAATGATAAGTATATAATGATAATTATACATACTTCTCATTAAGAAGTATGAATAAAGGGGTGCTTGAATGACCCAGTTGTTAAGCAACTGCCTTCCGCTCAGGCTCAGGTCATGATCCCATGATCCCGGGATCAAGCCCCACATCGGGCTCCCTGCTGAACAGGGAGCCTGTTTCTCCCTCTGTCTGCTACTCTGCTACTTGTATTTTCTCTCTCTGTGTGTGTCAAATAAATAAGTAAAATCTTTTAAAAAAGAAGAAGAAGAAGAAGTATGAAGCAAGAAAGTAGTGTGGAGATGGGGAAGAAGAAAGTTCAGGTATTTGAAGGCAGTGAATAGTGACTGTGAAGTGAAAGAGAGACAACTTCTTCGAAAATGATGTTAAGCTGCCAAGCAGTGTTGAGTAACCATTTGAACTGATGACCAAGAGTATATAGTGATATCAGCACATTAGAATCTAATTTCAGTGGACCTAGACTCAAAATGATAAAAGTTTACGAAAACTCTCTCTCTCATATTTCTTGGTCTTAAGTTGAGAATGATGGAGTGTTTCTACAGACCCCTTCTCTTTGGAATGCCATATTCTCCTTCATTTGAATTCCATTTCCTGGTCCAAGGTGGTGTTCCATTGCAGCCAGCAGGAAGGAGAAAAGGGGCAAAAAGGCTACAGCAGTTCCCTCTTTAAGTTTCTTGTTTGAGAGTGGGATGATTGAACTAATAACTTCGGATACTGAGCAGTTTCAAGTGTTGGCAGTCCAGGGTCTCACTCTGGGGATATGATATCTGAGGTGATAGGAGAAAAAAGTCACTGGAGATAAGGAAGTCAAGGATCCAAGGAGCTATATTAGATGGGTCATTCCCATGGACTCTGACATCGAGATGGATGGCAGAATTGGAGGAACAAAGAAAAAGAGAGAACCCAGGACCCAAATCTTTAAGGATAAAGGAGAAACCATGAAGATAGTAGAAAAGCACAGGGGGATTGGGAGCAATTACAAGTTAATGACAACAATCATGTATGGACTCGAAACCAAGTAAGGATGAAAGTAAAGGTAGGAATGGCCTTGTAGTTGGAAAAAAGGATGTGGTGTCAGTGGATTGGGGATATCGATGAGATGGAGATACTAGATCAAATGATTTCGAAAATGAAAATACAATGGAAATAGTAAGCTGCCACCTCTTATAAAGAAGCTTAGTTTTTATTATGAAGAAATGGGATATGATTTTTATCCAACAAGACACCCCAGTAATTATTTTTTTCATGTTAGTACAGCCTGAGCTTGTAGCTTTCAGAATAATTTTTTCTGAGAAATAAATTTATAACAAAACATTATTTTTGAGATATTTTTTTCTGTCATCTGTGTTAATAAGTACAGTTGACCCTTGAGCAACATAGAGTTGAACTGCACTGGTCCACTTAGGCAATTTTTAAAAATAAATACAGTACAGTACTGTAAATGCATTTTCTCTTTCTTATAATTTTATTCATCACATTCTCGTTTCTCTAGCTTACTTTATTGTAAGAATACAGTATATAATGCATATAACATATAAAATATGTGTTAATGGACTGTTATTGGTAAGACTTCTGGTCAATGATAGGCTATTAGTAATTAAATTTTCAAGAAGTTGAAAGTTATAGGTGAATCTTTCACTCTTGGCGGGAGGTTGGCACTCTTAACCCCTGTACTGATGAAGGGTCAACTGTATTGTTAGCTGCCCAAATATAACAAAATTAAAACTTTTTACATCTTTTTGACCTATATCCTAATCTTGTTATTTATTTATTTTTTTAAAGATTTTATTTATTTATTAGTCAGAGAGAGAGAGTGAGCACCTGCAGACAGAGTGGCAGGCAGAGGCAGAGGGCAAAGCAGGCTCCCTGTTGAGCAAGGAGCCCGATGCAGGACTCCATCCTAGGTTGCTGGGATGATAACCTGAGCCGAAGGCAGCCGCTTAACCAACTGAGCTACCCCACCCATGCGTCCCATCGTGTTATTTTTTATCTTTACTATTTGGAATATCTAAATCTTGTTCTGGTTATCCTTGCAAATATGGTCTTTATTTTACCTAAGTGCTTTATTTAAATTATAAAATAAGGTATGTCCATAGTATAAAAATAATTCAACAACACAGAAAGTTAAAAAAATTAAAAGCCAAAGAGTTTTCCTTTTTTGAGTTTTCCACTTCTAGTGCCACTCCTTAGAGACATTTATCTTGATTTTATTTTTTTATTCAATATGATTAACATACAGGGTTATATTAGTTACAGGTATACAATATCATGATCCAATAATTGTATACATTTCTCAATGTTAAGTGTACTCTTAATCCTCTTTATCTATTTCACACATGCTCTACTCGACACCCCTCCTATAACCATCAGTTTGTTCTCTGCATTTAAGAGCCTGTTTTTTGGTTCCTTTTATTTTTTCTTTGTTTATTTGTTTCTTAAATTCCACTCTGACTTTTTTTACTAGTATTATACCCTCTGGGTCCAGCTATGTTGTAAATGGCAAGCTTTCATTCTTTGTTATGGCTGAGTAAACCACATCTTCTTTATCTATTCATCCATTCATCTGTTGATGGACACTTGGCCTGCTTCCATATCTTGGCTATTATAAATAATGCTGCAAGACAATTGTCTTTGAATACTTCTAGAACCTTCTTGGTTAATGAAACAATTTAAAATAAATACATTAATTTATGTTTTTTGACCTTTTGTTTTTTTTTTTTAAGAAGTATAATGGACATACATTGACTTATCATGTTTATATAGTGTTATGGACTAAATGTTTATATCTTCCCAAAATTCCTATGTTGAAGGTAGAGGTGGGACCTTTGTGAGGTAACTTAGTTTAGATGAAGACATGAGGGTGGAGTTGCCATGATGGGATTAGTGCCTTGTCAGAAGAGGAAAAAGACAGTAGAGCATCCTCTCTGTCTGTGAGAGGCTGCCTTCTGTGAGCCAGGAATAAAGATCAAGGACTGAATCTGCTGGCACCTTGATCCTGAATTTCCCAGCCTCCAGAATTATGAGAAATTTCTGTTGTTTAAACCACCAGTAGGTGATATTCTGTCATAATATCTTGAGTTGATGAAGACATATAGTTTCTATTGACTTCCTAATAAGAAAACTTAGGAATTTAGCAGTTATAATTCTGATATCCTCCTTTATTCCCTCTACCTCCTGTTTTGATTAATAATATTGTTTTTAACATTTTCAATTAACACACTTAACCTTTTATTTCTTTATCCTAAACTTTGGACTGTCCTGAGTAATATAAGGAAGTTCTGTGTCTCCCTGTCCTTTCTTCTCTTCTCCTCCTTTTTCTATCAATGTTAACATGTCAAAACTACACCTTTTATATCTTGTTCTTTGATTATAATTCATTGTTCAATGCTTTACCCATAAGTTGATATCAAACTTTGAAAATCTTATAAATAGAACTTATAACATTTTGATTGTATTACTATTATTTATTTTAAAATCTAAATGGAAAAAAAAAAGGTCTGACCTCAAAGAGGATTTATTAAATGTATATTCCTTATTTTTATACTCTATTTTTTACTCAAAATGATACCCCATATTTGTTTTCTTTATATATTTTTAAAAGATTTTATTTATGTATTTGAGAGAGAGAGTGTGTGTGAGAGAGAGAGAACATGAGCACTGGGGAAGGGGAGAGGGAGAGGGAGAAGCAGACTTCCTGCTGAGCAGGGAGTCTAACACTCAGGACCCTGGAATCATGACCAGGGTTGAAGGCAGACACCTAACCCCCTGAGCCACCCAGGTGCCCCTGTTTGCTTCATATTTAAAACCTGACTTACCTTTAAAGTTTCTGATAATCTTGTTATTATAGTTGGTGGAGAACACATACCTTCATCTTATTATCACATCCATGAAATGGAGACTCTTCTTGAAGACATTCTTTAAACTTGCCTCCACATGCCACCTGATGGCCATTCTTAGATTAGTTGTTTTTATTTTTCATTTTATTTCTAAAATTATTGCATTGTTTCTAAGATGCCATGATTTCTTTCTCTTGGATTCCTCTCTCAGTTAGCTGGAATAGATTTTCAAGTTTGTTTGTTTGTTTTTTTTTTTTTTTTTGCTTTGTTTTTGTTTTCAGTAAGAGGAGGGAGAAAACAAATTTTCAGAATTCTTTCATGTCACTCTTAATTGACACTTGTTATTGTTCTGTTTGTTTCCTAACACGAAATGTTGATGATGAGAAAGAATGATGGTGCCATTTTGGTTCTTACTCCTTTGCAGATGACATGCTTTTCTTTGGGGGAAGATTTAATATATTCTTTCAGTGGAGTGCTGAAATATCATAAAAATATATAAGCCTGAAACTTTTTTCATCAGTTCTGAGGACTTGAGATAAATTTTATTCTATATGATTATCTTCTCCCTTCATTGTCTTTCTTCTTTTATCTTTGAATGATTTTAAGATTAGGTTTGGACATTCTGAATCTACTCTCCATGTCTCTTAAGATTCTTCCAATATTTCCTGTTTAATTTATCCTTTGGAACATGTTCTAGGGATTTTCCTTGAATTTACATTACTTATTATAAATATGTCCTATATCTGTTGCCCTTCTGTTATTTAGTCTCTTCAGTCTACATTTTATTTTGCAACTATTTTATTCCTCTCCAAGATCTCTTTCTTGCTGTCTAATTGACACTTTTTTTATAGTTAATTGTTTTATTATAGATGACTATTTCAAATATCTAAGAGAAGAATAAATATTATTTCTTTAAAAGCATTAGCATATTATTTATGTACCTTCTGGATCTATGTTTCTATTGTCCACTTTGATCTTTCTGGAAGTTGTGAATTTTCCTCAAATAACAAATGAACCTTGGTCTACTATTTGTTTTTACCAATGAAGAACTGCATTGATTGTGTAATATGTGGTCTGGATTTCTTTAGGAGTTGTGGACTGTTGTCCCCAAAGACTCACACTCTGAAAGAGAAGAGTCATTCTGTGTAAGGATAAGGACATGTTTCCATACAGATTTTGCTTTAGGATGTGGGAACAGGAAGTGTATAGGCAGGCCCAGGGCTACCATTGTCACCAAGCTAAAGAACATTTCATTTTGAGGTTTTACTTGCTAGAATTTGTAGGTGCAGAATACAGAATCCACTTCAATTAGTTTAACCAAGAAGGAATTTATTAAGAGATATTAAATAACTCACCAATTGTTGAGTGAGTTGATCAGCTTCTAGGAGAAACTACTAGAAACAAACTAACTAAAAACAATTGCGAGAACCTCACTAAAGAACTGGTCTAATTGGGGAACAGCTGCCACTTGCACCCTAGAGTCCAAGTAGATGCCCTGTGCCCAACCTGCTTCTTTGTGTAGGTCATGCCTAAATCAGAGTCTTGTGTGGACACAGCTGACTGGAGAACTAGTCATGTATCTACATTCTAGTTGCAATGTAGACTAGAAAATACAGGCTTTCAAAGTTGTATCTCAGGAAGTAATATTCACAATATTGGGACCCATGAAAAGTAGAGAAAGTGCTCTAAAGATTCGGAGCAGCTGTAAATGTTCAATGTCCCCTACGTGGAGACACATACTTGAGTTTATTTCAATCCTGGTTGAGCTGCCTTTCATTTTTTATGCCACTGGTCCAGTGGCGTTGAACATTTTTCTTTAAAAAGTTTATATATTTATATTTATTTTAAAGAGAGGAGAGCACACTCATGGTGGGAAGGGCAGAGGAAGAGGGAGAAGCAGACTGCTCTCTAAGCAGGGAGTCCGACATGGGGTTCAGTTGCCAGGACCCTGAGATCATGACCAAAGCTGAAGGCCTAAAATGCTTAACTGACTGAGCCATCCAGGTGCCCCAGCATTGTACTTGTTTTATCCCTCTCTGTAGTCCTAGCATACACATTAATGGACCCTTGACAGATTAATCTTTCTCATTGGAAAGCCCTACTTGAGGCTTAAGTTGGGACTCACTGCTATAGCCAACTGAACAGAAGAGGAAATTGAAGGGGCTGACTAGCCCAGTTATGCAAAGTAAGTCCTTTAACTAATTACCCTGATTCTTGCTCCAAGTTTGCTTGTACTCCCTCCATCTGTTGGGCCACGGGGTTGCGGGGGCGGGGATCCACCCGAAAGCACTGTGCTTACTTACCTCTGCTGCAGCCTCTTCTGACTATTTTTTTCATTCTAACTTAAGCATCAGTATGACCTATCTAACTGCTATCCTCCAGGAATTAGTTGAAACTTCTGGCTTGCTGATTGTATACTTCCTTTTTCTCTGCTGTTATGGATAGATTAGTTTTACATATCTGTACTGTCATTTCACTAGGACCTTGGAAGGAACTGGAAATAAATGTGGGGATTGAGACACTATTTTCTTACAAAATTTAATCCATATTTTAAAAAAAGGAAAAACACAATCTCATCTCATAGCCAGTCCCCTTCTCTGGCCTCTGCCCCATGTGTCCATCAAAATTGCTTACCTGGGGTTGGTAGACTTTTTCTCTAAGGGGCCAGTAGTGAATATTCAGGTGTTATTGGCCCTTTGACCTATGTTGCAGCTCCTCAGATCTACCATTATAGTGTAACTGCAACCATAGACAAAAGAAATAGGCACAGTGGTATGCCAACAAAACTTTATTTTCAAAAACAGATGGTCCACAGACCATAGCTTCCCCACCCCTCTTCCATATGAAAGGTCCTGAAGGAGACTGTATTGATAGTTTCAGTATTAGATAAGAAATGGAATGTTTGAGGATGTGTCCGTCTTTCATATTGGATTGATATTGTTAAGCTGGTTAATTGTTTAAAATCTCAGTTTCTCATCACCTGTAAATATTAAAAGTATGTTGACAGTAAAAAAAAATAAAAAAAAAGAGAAAAAAAAGGAAAAAAAAGTAGGTTTAAGAATATATCATCCTGGGGCTCCTGGGTGGTTCAGTCAGTTAAGTGTCTGCCTTTAGCTCAGGTCATGATCCTGGGGTAGTGGGATGGAGCCCCACCTCATCAGGCTCTTGGTTCAGTAGGCAGCCTGCTTCTCCCTCTTCTTCTGCCCCTCCCCGCTCTGCTCGTGCTCTTTTTTTTTTCTTTCGCTCTCTGAAATAAATAAAATCTAAAATTAAAAAAAAAAAAAAAAAAAAACGGAAAAAAGGATATACGATCCTGCACACAAAGTTGTTGTTGTTGTTGTTGTTGGTTTTTTTCCAACTGTTTTCTTGTGGAGTCAGTGAATGAATAATTTCTCGCTGGCTTTTTTGTGACTTTGCTCTTTGCAATAGGAAAGCAGCACTTGAAAAGATCTTTTTAGTGTATAGTGCCCAGATAACAGAGAGTTTCCTCAGATACTAACATGTTTACATGTAAAGCAGAAGAAAGGTAGAATCCCCCAAATAAGCATCAGGAGCCCAGCACCACAGTGTTGCATGCATACCTAGAAAATTAGCATTTGAGGGGCCACCGCAACAAAACACTACTCACAGTAATTTTCACCAGAGTTTTCCCTTCAATGGGAAACCTATTAAAATGTGGAGGCAGGAGAAGGACAGAAAAGTGGAGAGCAGCTATAATATAAAGTGTTTTGAAGTTTAAATGGATCAGAAAGTTGCTGAAAACCTATTTTCCCCACACTTTGACTAAGGTGGATTTGTGACAGAAGCAGATTATATTTCCCTCTTTCATTTAAGCCATGCCATACTTCAACACCAATAAAAATCCCTTTAACTCAGATGTTCAGCTTGACATTTGTATATGCAAAACGGAGAGAGAAAAGTCAGCTCTAAGGTTGTCTCCAAAAGAGCAGTGAATCTTCCGGGGTCAGGCGTTAATCCTCCAAGTGCAGGGAAAACCTTCCTGTTCAGCAGAACTGATTCTCTTGCTCTGTCAGTTGCTTCTATTGCTGTGGAGACTGATGGCGCTCCTTGGAGCTGCTTTTGAATGAGCAGTCTGCGCTCATCACTTCCCACAGCCGCTCCAGCCCCTTGTTCTGCAAAGGAGCTTGTACCTGCTGCCCTCTGTGGAATATCACTAACTTCCTAGCCCGTGACTCCATTGAACTGGACTTTATCTTTTTTTGATGACCATGTGGCTTGTGGATATTTTCCTTTAAAAACATACATCTTGGATTCTTAAACCCTTCTTGTTCTTGCTTTCTTCCTACATCTGTCCTTACTAGAACGTTTAGAATATGTTTCCTCTGCTGCTGTCCTTTAAATATGAGGTTTTCCCCCAAATTCAGTGGCCACTGAGAGACAGTATTGCATATATGATTCTGTGTAAGGATGTCTGAACGAGATGGTGTGACCTCAAATCCTAACTTGGGCACATAGCTAGTAAGTATTCCCTGACCCTTCTATGCCTCCATTTTTTCATCTTTCGAATAGGGCTTGTGATAAAATCTACCTCACTGGATTTCCTGAGTAAAACTGTGTAATGCTGGGATACTAATACAGTAACGTGCATACAATCTAATAGGAATCTTGATACAATGTAGATTTTGATTCAGTCATTTCAGATGGGGCCAGAGATTTTGTATTTCTGACAAACTCCCAGGTGATACAGATGTTGCTGGTTTGCAGACACATGTGAGTAGTAAGGAGAAGGCTTAAAACCAAGTCTGGCAGTACAGAAATGTTGACATCATCATCATCATTGTCTTCCACACTGCATTCCTCTTTCTTTGAAACATTCTCTCTCACTCTCTCTGCCTCTCTCTCTCTCTCTCTTTTAATCTCATGCATGATCTTAGCATCATTCTACAAGAATGAAAGTTTTGTAAGTGCAGAGGTTTGATTTGTCTTATTTTATCTATGCATCCACTAATATTTGTTGGAAAAAGGAAACAAAGAAGGGAAGGAAGAAAGGTAGAATAATATTGCATGTGAACAACCCAGTGGTAACCACCAGATTGGACTTCTCTCTAGAATTCCACTGCCAGGCCACGGACTCTGCCAGATGCCTCCATCTGGAAGTGCCCCAGGCTTCTCTTAGTCCTTATAAAACTTACTGAATACTGGTACCAGTTTTCCTCTTGTATCCCTCTTTTCTCCAAATCTGTGACTCCTCTATGCTTTTTATTTCTTTTTATGGTACTCCCACATTTTTATTTATTTCTTTTGTGATTGCCATTTTTCTCCAAAAGGAAAGTCCTGAGCTCATCTCTACTCTCACAGCGGTACATACCCCTGATGGCTCATCCCACACTCCACCTCCCTCAAGGAGCTTTCCAATGTGCCCCAATGTTGTAGATTCTCCGACACCAGTAATACTGCAGGAGGTATCTCTTCTGTGGCCCACATCTAACTGAATAATGGCGCTTACATGAGTAAGCACCCACTTGAGTCATTTAGGATTCTGGACATATCTCCTGTACCATCTTTGTTATTATTGTCACTCTTAGGTCTCTGTTCTTTTTATATCATCCAGTTATTGATTCATAAATGAAAGATTTCCTGTTCTCTCTCTGAGGATATTAACATTTTTGAAGTGTTCTTCTCTATGAATCTCTGTTTTGCCCCAATTCTTTTTTTGTTCTCATTTTTGTTTTGTACATTGGTATTTTTTTTTCCCCTAAGCTATCTGACTATCCTTTTCTGTTTGTTTAAACTTAAGAGCATGGTACCAGAGGTAGTTGGAAATTCTTCTATGCAGTTGATTGGGCTACTTTATCAGGGAATCCCAAGACCATTACCTTTAGTCAGGTTGGTCAAAAATCACCAGAGAAGAATTTTCCAGTCTTTTATAATCATTCATATGTAAGCTTTTACTTATTCCCTGTTTTTACTAAAGTATCTCTGCTCTTAGCTCTGCCTCACTGTTCACAGACATATTTATTCTTTTCAGACATGAATCCTCCTGTCTTTTGCAGAGGTGGGGCCTTTAGCAATTGCCTGGCTATGCAAAGTATAAGAAAGAATCTGGACATCAAATTCTTCTTGAGTAAAGTTGGAATGCAATCATGCAATCCTCAGTCTTTTTTCCATGGTCACTCCCTTTTCTAGAAGTTTCCATATAACCAACTCCTGATCTGTGTGAGTTCTGCAGTGAAGAATGAGTTGTTTCTGAGCTCTCTTGGTGCTGCCTCCAAACTCAGCTTTCCCAAGCCTGAATATACAAGCTTTTTCTCTAGTCTTTCTGATTTCAAACTGTCAGACTCACATTACTATAATCCCTCTTCGCTTCCTTTGTCTTGTAGGTTTGTTCTTTTAAACCATCTTTTTAATTGTCTACACAATGCCCAAGATTATTTAATGAACTTTTTATTTTAAGCATAACATATTTTGAGAAGTATCATGCAATATTACTCAGCATGAAGTTGACACTTCCTAGACATTTGTTGACTTGAAGAATTAGCTATCTCTTGGCATTCTTTAGAATAATTGTTTTTAATAGTGCATTTTACGCAATGTGTTCTTGTGTGAGGGTGTGTGTGTGTGTGTGTGAGAGAGAGAGAGAGTTCAACAGCTGATCATTTAGCCACTTAATGGAAGCAACACTACAGATTGTCTGTGTACCCCCAGGAACAGTTCCCCACTGCTGAGTTAACATATTACTCAGCAGGGTTGGGACGCTGGCAGTGGTGTAAGTATTATCATTATTTTCCAGAATATTACCATCTGCTCATTTGATCCATTAACCTCCTATTGTACCTCATAAAAGAAATGTCCAGCTAAAGAAGCAGATACACTGTAGAACTAAGCAAGGGAAAATATGTTCAATGCACACTTTGCTTTGGGAACAGGGGTCAATGCTTCTCTGATTTTCTTTCTCTTTCCTAAATAGTTCATTAACTTGCCTGAAAGGAGATCATAGATTATCCACATAAATGAAATGATTCTGGTCTAGTTTGTTTATTTACTGTGGGTAACAGGTTAAGGCAAATCAATTAACCTTTAAAATTGTCATTTTTTTTGTGTCCACCAAGGGCAGATGAAATAACTGAGCTCATATCATAACTGGTTAAATTCATGTACAACTTCTCTCCTCTCCCACAGCCACAAAAGGTGGCTTTTTTGACCAATCATTGTGGTTCCTTGAAATGATCTAATTTTTATATCGGTCATATTAACATTTACATGAGGCTGTAAAGTCTGAAAAGTTATGTGATTTGCTAGTTTACCTGGGTTATTTATGCAAGTACTTTTCTGTATTTCTTAACATTTAATAATAATAGTAATACTCTATAATACATTCTATATTACAGAGGCTGTTTTGAGTACTGTGCATAGTAACTCATTTAATCCTCACAAATACCTTTTGAAGTTAATATTATTCCACTTAACTAATAACAAATGAGGCATTAGAGAATTAAACAACTTTCCTGGTCACATAGCTAGTAACTAGTAGGGCAAAGGTCTGAAACCATGCCCACTGTCTTCAGAGCCAGCCTTTCAGCGTTACACCCCACCACCACCTTAATTCCTAAGATAATTCAGGTCCATCTTAACCATCATAGTAAATGCCCTTGACTGAAGAGTGAATGGAAGTCTTTTTTTTTCGTGACCTGAAGTTATGCTTGTTATAAAGATTCTCTAGGAGTACAGGATCTATAAAAGATATTAATTATAGTTCCACTGCCTTCCAGATTAAATTATGACTTCTGTTAGTGTATTAATTTTAATCTTGTTTAAGGCTTAATCCTAATCTAAAATTAAGATATGCAAGGTTAGTAGGCTTCGAAACTCAAGAAGTTATTAAATTAACAAATAAAAATTTAAATGATGTGAAATCTGGACTCTTGAATTTTTGAAAAATTTTGAAAGCCAAACAAAATAAAAACCTCTTACATATGAAGTGGACCATTATTTTACTTTTAAGGATATTAAAAATGGAGCTTTGAACTTGATAAAGTATGTTTCAAAAAAAGCTAACATCTAACATCATACTGAATGGTGGGTTTTCTCCCTAAGATCAGATACAAGGCAAGTATCTTCTCTCACCACTCTTTTTCAATATCGTATTGAAAATTCTAGCTAGGGGCGCCTGGGTGGCTCAGTGGGTTAAAGCCTCTGCCTTCAGCTCAGGTCATGATCTCAGGGTCCTGGGATCCAGCCCCACATTGGGCTCTCTGCTTAGCAGGGAGCCTGCTTCCCTTCCTCTCTCTGCCTGCCTCTCTGCCTACTTGTGATCTGTCTGTCAAATAAATAAATAAAATCTTTAAAAAAAAAAAAAAAAGAAAAGAAAATTCTAGCTAATTCAACAAGGCAAGGAAGGAAAATAAAAGAATATAGATTGAGAAGGGAAAAAAAGTCTGTGTTCACAGATGGCATATTCATCCATACAATTTGAAAGAACCAGCAACAACAAGAACCAGAGGTAACAAGCAATGATAGCAAGGTTACAGGATACAAGGTTAATATACAAAAGTCAAATGCTTTCCTCTATAACATCAATTATAAGTGAGATGTGAAATTAAACACACATTACTACTTACACTAGCACCACCCTCCCCCCCCCCCAAAATGAAATACTTAGGTATAAACCTAACAAAATATATACAAGACCTATATGAGGAAAACTCTTAAAAGTTTAACCAAAGAAATTGAAGAACTAAGTAAACGGAGAGATGTTCCAACTCTATGGGTAGGAAGACTCAATATTGTCACAATGTCAGTTCTTCCCAACTTGTCTAAGTAGTCCATACAATCTCAATCAAAATCTAGCAAGTTGAGCTTGTGGCTATCAGCAAACTGATTCTGAAGTTTCCGTGCCGAGGCAAAAAACCCAGAATAGCCAGCACAATAATGAAGGGAAAAAAATAGTGTTGGGGGACAGATACTACCTAAACTTCAAGACTTACTATGAGGCTGCAGTAATCAAGATAGTGTATTGGCAAACTAAATGAAAGTAGATCAATGGGATGGAATACAGAGCCCCAAAATAGACCTGCATGGATATAGTGAAGTGGATCTTCAACAAAGAAGGAAAGACAAAGCAATGGGACAAAGTTAGTGTTTTCAATTTGGTGTCGGAACATCTGGATACTGACACGCAAAAAAAAAAAAAAAAAAACCCAAAAAACAACAAAAAAAACTTAGACCCAAACTCTATACCCTTCAAAAAATTAGCCCAAAATAGATCATAGACATACATGTAAAATTCAAGACTATAAACTTTCTAGAAATAACATGAGTAAAACTGGATGACCTTGGTTGTGGCAAGGCCTTTTGACATACAAAAAGCACTGTCTATAAAATAAAAACTTGTTAAACTGGATTTTATTAAAACTAAAATTTTCTGCTCTGCAAAAGATAATGTCAAAAGAATAAGACATGCTATAGACTGAAAGAAAATGTTTGCAAATAACACATCTGATAAAAGGACTATTATCTAAAATATACAAAAAACCTCTTAAGTAAGAAAAACAACCAATTCTGTTAGGCCAAAGACCTTAACAGACACCTCACCAAAGAAGATCTGTAGATGGCAAATAAGCATATGTAAACACGTCATCAGATAAGTGAAAATTAAAATAACAGTGAGATATCACTGAATACCTATTAGAATGGGAAAATCCAGAATACTGATGTAGAGCAACAAGAATTCTGATCCTTTGCTGGAGGAGGTCAAAATTGTACAACTACTTTGGAAGAGAGTTTCTTATGAAACAAAACATATTTTAACTATGAATTCAGCAGAAACATTCCTTGATGCTTACCTAAACAATTTGTAAATGTATGTCCCTGTGGAAACCTGCACATGGATGTTCATAGCAGCTTTATTTATAATTGTCAAAACTTGGAAGCAACAAAGATGTTCTCAGGAGGTGAGTAGATAAAAAAGGTGTGACACATCCAGGCAGTGGAATATTATTCAGCACTAAAAAAATGAGCTATCAGTCATGGAAAGACATGGAAGAAATTGAAATGCATATTACTAAATAAAAGAAGCTAGCCTGAGAAGACTACATATTGTATGATTCTGTATACATGACATTCTGGAAAAGGAAAGACTGTAGAGACATTAAAAGGATCAGTGTTTGCCAAGACTGGGGATAGGAGAGGAATTACTAGGCAGAACACAGAGGATTTTTAAGGCAGTGAAAATACTCTTTATGATACTGTAATGACAGATACATGCCATTATACAGTTGTCCAAACCCATAGAATGTACAACACCAAGAATAAACCCTAATGTAAACTATGGACTTTGGGTGATTATGATGTGTTGCTGTGGGTTCATAAATTGTAACAAATATACTATACTGGCGGGAGATGTAGATAATGGGGTAGGCTATGCATGTGTAGGGGCAGGGGGTTCATGGGAGATCTTTTACCTTCCCTGAAATTTTTTTGTGAACCTAATACTGGTCTAAAAAACTGAAGTCATGGGGGGATCTGGGTGGTTAGGTCAGTTAAGCATCAGACTCTTAGTTTTGGCTTAGGTCATGATCTCAGAGTCCTGAGATCTAGCCCAGTTTCAGGTTTTGTGCTCTGTGTGGAATCTCCTTGAGATTTTCTCCTTCTTCCTCCCCAGCTTGTGTGTATTTATTTATTTATATAAATAAATAAATAAATAAAATCTTTAAAAAATTAAGTCATATAGAAATGGACATTCATATTCATTGCTTATAATTTAATTTTACACTGTTGAATCTGTTGTTTAAGTGCTTTAAATACATGGTTCTCTCCAAATGTTTCGATGTAGTTGAAAATGTTACTATTATAGCAAAAATTGAGAAAGGCACTGACCCTCACTTATGCCCCTTTGGGAGGTGAAGCCTTCAGCAGATTAAAAAGCAATTAAAAAATAAAAATTGATGCATTTCTTTTCATCAACCTTTACTTCTGTGACAATTTTTTTAAGTTATATTTTCTACAGTTTTGTAAGTTCATTTCTACCTTGTTCCAAAAACTGTCCCCATTATCTGAGTTAAATTAGTTCTGTTATTTCGTAGCTAGTTGATGAGGTAATCTTTTTATTCTTGACAAAGGACTGTTTTACATCTTTATTTGGCCTCAGAGCTGAAACTATTCTCATAGAGAATTAAAAATTGGGGGTTTGAATAGGAAGCTAAAATGGCTTGATGTATATATTTGAATGATTCAACATAGAAATGTCGAAATAATCTACTCTGCCAATTTTCTAAAAAAAAATCATAACTTTTAGGCTTATTCAGGAAAGAAAGAAATAAGGAAAGATAATATAGGCATTTCCCTTAGAGTCAAATAGTGTTATCTTTTTAAGGAGAGCTCATGTAAAAGAAAATTTACCTGAATATAACTTAAGATATTTAAAGAATAGGTGCTAAATATATACTCATGTACAGCTGACATGGATAAATGCATGTATATGAAAAATCTACATATATAAAAATACATTTAAATATAGAGTTAAACATACACATATATTACTTAGGTCCACGTTGTAATATATTTGACTTTAATACATCTAGAATATATCTGGTGGGTCTCTGTTTCTCCAAGACAGTTCAACACAGTTCTTCAAGTTATCTCTCTGTCTAGACCTATCTTTTTGATACAAGAAGATTAGATTAATGGTGAATATGTGACAAATATGCTTAACAGTAAAACAACTTATTCTTACACTATTTCGGGTCAAGGATAACCATGAAAGAGACTTGCTAAAGTATACTAGAGGAACAGTAAATCAGTAAATATCTTGGTTTTCCAAGATACAAGGAATCAGTAAATATTGATTACTGAATCAGTAAATGTCTTTACTGAATCAGTAAATATCTTGGTTTTCCAAGGTATAAGGAAACTGTTAGTATCCCCTGAAACTTTTGGGTATTTTCAAACTAAAGAAATTTAATACATGTAATGGTTACAAAGAGGGGGAAGTTCTAAGGAGCAAAGACAGGAAGGGGAAGTATCTTGGAGTTTAATTACTAAGAAACTGCTGAATACCCTTGCCTGTGGAACAGAAAAAGGACAATGGTGGTCCCTGGAATCTGTAGATTCGGCTAGAGCTTCTACTAAGGCTACCATTACTAATGTGCAAGCCATTTCTTCTGTCATTTGCAGGAAGGCAGCCGTCCAACTGCATTACCAGTTTCTTTCTCTGTATATATATAATATTTGTGTATGTATGTATATATATACACATACACATTTATTTATATATAATATTGTTTCCTAATTATTTATTGTTGCTATAGTTTTTGCAAGAAAAGTTGCTTTTTCAGTCTTTTGTTTACTTCTTAGGATAGTGGGGTGATTTAAATGTGGAACTAGAAACTGGAAGTCAAAGATGCTCATTTCTCTTTAATTTTAATTATGGAATTAAAAAAAAAATTTAGGATAAAAAAAAATTCCAGAAAGGCATTTTATTTGTTTCTGTCATTTTCCTGGAAGCACTGACAGTTTCTGACCAGTTAGCCATTAAGAACTAGGGTACCTACCCAGCTTAGGTTCCAAAGTTTATAAAGTATCTCCTATTAGATGTCTCACTGGGACAAGGCCCTGAATTTTTCTTCTGTGGTTGCCCAAATTCATAGTTTGAAAAAATTCTCATAAGGTACAAATCAACTGTCTTAGTTCCAGCTGTTACAAGAAAGTATACTAAACGAGATGGCCAAAAGAACAGAAATTCATTTCTCACAGTTCTACAGGCATGGAAGACCAGGATCAAGATCTGAAGAGTTCAGTTCCAGGCGAGAGCCCTCTTCCTGGCTTGCAGATGGACAACTTCTTGCTGTAACCCCCACATGGCTGCTCTCTTTGGGGTTACTTCTTAGAAGAACACTAATCCCATTCATGAGGGCTTCAGTCTCATGACCTAATTTCTTTCAAAAGACTCTATCTCCAAGTACCATCTCACTGAGGATTGAGTTTCAGTATATGAATTCTGGGGGTGGGGGGGGGGCACACATATCAAGTCCTTGGCACCAGAGTAAACTTCCCTTCTGGCTTTAGTGTGGTATTACTTACTATACTGGCAGATCATCAGTGCATTCAAGGATGTATTAATAATGTTTTATCAAATGTATTTAATTGTTTTCACTGGGGTATGCTTTGTGCCCCAATGTTGGGAGATGGGATGCACAACAATAAAATAGAGTGGGTTATAACAATTGAAGTTAGGGAATAATCTAAATTTCAGCCAACAGACAATGAGACAAATAAATAGGCAAATTCTAAGACATCCATTCTGGTACATAAGATACTCAACAGCTTTTCAAAGAGAATATATTACTATCTATGTTTGCTGAAATGTAAAATTATTTTGCATTTGAGACAAAAGCAGAATAATATGAGTGAGATAATACATACAGACACAGATATATACATAATGTAGAAACCTTAAATAATTCTGCAAGGATGCATTCAAATGATTACAAGCAACTACTTGAAGAGAGGACCATGAGGTCATTGGTGGTACTGGGAATTGAAAAAGGAATTTTGCCTGTTAATATATAGCCTTCTGAAATATTTACATTTTTAGGAAGTAAACGTTCATGTATTAAATTTTAAATAAAAATTTCAGGAATCTTGATAGAAGATAGCCTAATTGTCAATACATTCTTTATATGAATGAATTTAGTTTTCTAAATATAATAGCAATTATTTTGTGATACCTATTGGCATCGTTATTTATTTTAAATATATATCCATACATAATGTAGTCTGTTCTTCACCTTGATTTGGCATTGTTTGAATCATCAGTACATTTTGTGACTTCCATCATTTTAGCTGCTGGAATTTATGTTCTATTGAGGCTAAATCTATTAAATGTTATATCCCAGATTTGTTCTTTGAATAAGTTTAAATTAATTTTAATTCAGAGCAGGAGCTTTCTTCTGTAGACACATGCAGGATTTGTTAAAAATAAATTACTAAAAGTTTATTTCTGTCATAGTAGTTTGTGATAACTACTTTAGCAGTCTTGAAGGTAATTAGTTTTCTCAATTAAATATTTTAGTGATTTTATTTAAGGCAGTAATTGCATCAATAATGATCTTGAGGAGACTAAAATTTTTCTTTAACACCTTCTTTATTTTTCATGATATATTTTTCACTATGAATTATTGGCCTGGAAGATAAGTATGGGAAGCTATTTAAGGACTTTTGCTTAATGTGTTGTCATGAGGATACCATGCTAAAATGAAATATGCATATCAGAATGATAAAACCGTAGCCCCCGGGGGGCCTGGGTGGCTCAGTGGGTTAAGCCTCTGCCTTCAGCTCAGGTAATGATCTCAGGGTCCTGGGATCGAGCCCCGCATCAGTCTCTCTGCTTCCTCCTCTCTTCTGCTTGCCTCTCTGCCTACTTGTGATCTCTCTCTTTGTCAAATAAATAAATAAAATATTAAAAAAAAAATCCGTAGCCCCAATCTTCAGAACATACATTCAGAATTTTATTGTTTTAAGGTTAGTTTTGTTTTCAAACGCAGTGAGACTTTAAAGATTTTATTTATTTATTTGACAGACAGAGATCATAAGTAAGCAGAGAGGCAGGCAGAGAGAGAAAGGGAAGCAGGCTTTCCGCTGAGGAGAGAGCCTCATGTGATACTCCATCCCAGGATCCTGAGATCATGACCTGAGCTGAAAGCAGAGGCTTAACCCGCTGAGCCACCCAAGTGCCCCAGACCACTTTAATGCCTGGAACAAATACCACTGAAAACTTTTTCTCACATTATAGCTCTCACTTTACCATGGCCCAGTATAAAGCACTGACTGTAGTGGCTTCCTTTTACAACTGGTAATGAGATAAATGATGTTTGAAGCATGATAAGGCACTTGGCAGCTGGCAAGGAGGCGTTCAAAGACAGAGTAGCACAAATAAAGCCTTCAAGTTCTGAAAGTGGGTAGTCCTAAATGTGAGAATATAGACTGCTTTATGGCTGGAGCCTAGGGTACAAGAAGCACTAATACATATACGTATGCCTGAAGTAGCAGGCAGGAATGAGGTCACACCATGTAGAACCATTTACACCACTTCATGATTTACTAGATAGTTTGATAACGATAGGGAGATGAGTAGATGGCTGTGGGTACATAGATGAAAAGATATGACTATATATGTGCTATATTACATAGAAAAATGATATATAGTATTACCAATATTGACTTTAGAAAATTTAATATATTTGCATATATTGGATTATACCTGTGTGTCCACATGAGATCACATTCCTCAACTCCTTTTGCTTGTTAGATGCCTTGCACCTACACATTTGAAAATCTTACGAAATAGTACAGCATTGTTTGCTGGAGCAAAATTGAAGTTCTACAAAATCCCTATCAGTTCAGAAAACACTTGAATGAATTTCTAATGAGGATTTGGGTTATTAATTAGGCACGTTCACTAACATTTATTAAGGAGAACTGATAACAGGGCTCCCAATTTAAATTCATCTTTCTGACCTCATCCTTCATTTATTCTTGCACATACCCATTATGGTCGTGCAAAATTAATATGATGGACTATATCATTAAGTGTTAATTAGGTGGCATGTATTATCAGTGATGTAGAAATTTAAAGGTGGTAGAGATGCTGCCCTTGAGATAGTTTAGAGGTTTTAAACAGGTGAAAACTTCTATATTCTATGATCCATTTAGTACATATGTCAGAATAGTATTGCTAATGGGCAAATAAGCTTATTAGAATACTTCTTGCCTAGATCTAGTCTGTGCCTTGAAATCTAAACAAGTTCCTAATGTAAGCTCATTTTGGACAACATACCACCAATCTGTGTATTCTTTAAATTGCCCTGTTGTTCCAAATGAATATTCCTCCTTTTGTAAATTCTGTGTGGTGCTTGGGAATTAGCATTTCTTTGTAGAAAGTATCTTTTTCACAGGAATTTTGCAAGGAAAAAAAATAACGCATCAAAACTTCTTCCCTACCTTAAAGCCCTTGCTTATTCCATTTTTATTGGCTCTTCCCAATTCCACATTTTTCAATTTTTTTAGGTCAAGGGTGGGGGAGAGAGTCTTTCCTTTTTTCCTAGCTTCTATTTTATGCATTTTTAATGATACATAATTATATTTTGTTCAAGCTAAATGTTCTTTATATTATTAGTAATTATGTAATTATGATTTTGATCCCTTAGAGAGGACACCATTGTTGGTCTTTTTGTCCATAATAACAAAGCCTAGAAACCACTGTTTTGCTAACATTATATGAAGTGTGGCTGGTGCTACATTATTGTGTTACGATTGCTATGTAATTTAGTATATATATAATACATATTATTATATAGTATATGCTATGTGTTAATATACGATTCGTAAGAATGTCAGAGAAATGTGCTTTTCTGAATAGCTTAATTTGGGGGTTGCTTTATCTTGCCAATTCTAAGGGGGGAGTCTTCGCATTCTAACCTTTCTGAAATCGCGATGACCCTTACAAGCCATGATGTCTCACAATCTCTTTTGGTCAGGCTACCTCTTGGCATGATGGTCCCTGCGTGCTCATGAGCAGGATTGGTTAGGACCCATGATCACATATCTGTGCTAGTTCAACTCTTAGTGTTTGATTCCATACACACTGGCTGGGGAGGACTAATTGGGTATCAGAATTCTGCTTATTACCTTCAAACCTTCTAATAACAACTCTTGCTAAGATTTAGAAAGAGTTAACCTCAGGACTGGCGGACTTGCTGTCAGAAGCTTGGACAGGAAGCTCAGAAACCCTAGCGGAAACACCCTCTGACGAAAACCTACATCAGTAACCCCCTTGTCAGTTTCTAGAATGTAATCTGTATAGAAACCTGGGTAGTGACATCTCTGAGCTGATAAGTGATACAGGAAATTCAGACTCAGAATGTGATAGACTATCACAAGTACTTTTCACTTATATTTTCCTTTTTATGAGTGCGTAAGAGTGATAGAGTTAAAATTGTATCTCTTAGTAAATCTAACAGACCTCTTTCAACTAGTATGAAATAAAGATTCTAAATGATAATAAAACCTGTGCTATTTTTAATTGGCAGCTTTTTAATTCTTTCATATAACATATAAAATAGGGTACAATTAATGACACCCTAGAACTGATTGAAAACTATAATTGACTTCTTTTCCATAGAAAGTACAGCACATATTATTAAAACTTTGGGTTTTTTTGTGGGATCATCTCTATAAAGGTCAATTCTGGCTGTGCATACTGCCTATTAAGGTATAAAAATTACAGAACATAGGACAACTATGTAGATTGCATAGTTTGCATATCTTGAATATGTATGTGTATATTCATATATTGCATATAAAGCAACAGTAAGGCAAAAATTTTTCTTTTACATTTTCGATACCAGTGTTTATTTTGGGGAGGGGACTGACATTTAGTTGAAGGAGAAAACTCAACATAACTGATATAAAAATCTTCATTTATATAACTTCCATTTTAATCAGAATTTTATCATTTTTGCTAAATACTTGTGTTTCTAAACTCAGAGACCTACCACTGACCATATTTGACCTAATATTCTTGTGATCTACTTTAGCAATTTGCAGGAAATTCATGAGTCCTGAGGAAAACAATATATTGGAGATCAATAGGTGACATCTAATATTGAAGTCTTATTACCTTAACATTTCATTCCCATAAACCTTTTTGTTATTTAAACCAGCAATGGGAAATAATACTTTTTGATGAAAGCCTTGGGATGATCATTTATTACATGCATTTTAAAATGTATTCCATCCCAACAGAGAAGAGAAAATGTAGATACCAGGCCCTGCTATAATGCCATCTAATGCTTTCTCTGTTTTAAATGACTGATTTTAGTTTGCCAGAGTGTCTGTTTTCCCTAGTTCATAAATTCAGCAGCTGACTGAGACCTAAGAAATGTAATTTTTCTTTAAGATATTAGAAATGTGGGAGGGCTATGGGCACTGTTTTCATTATCTAGATAATTAGGAAGCACTTTGTACTGACAACTCCTAGCATTTATCTCACCACTGAGTTATTATTTGGATGCAAGGCTACTGACTGAACCTAACCATGCACTTTTTGGCCACAGAGATCTCTTGTTCCATCCGTAAATCCATAGTACCTACCACCTTGTCTAGCTCATGGCTGATTATAAGTGCTCAATAAAGTATAATGAATGGAAGGAATATAAGCTATACGAGGTTAAGGACCTAATCTGCCTTGTTTTAGTTTGATTTTTCCAGTAGGTGCCTAGTAAGTATCTTAAGTTAACAAATTAGTGAAGGGAAAAAGATTATTGACTTTCTCTGAAATTATGAGCAATTTTAAAGCAAATGACAGCAGAGGAGAGAAAAGATTTAAGCTGCATTTGTACACCTGACCTTTGAGAAACCGCCAAGTCACCCTTCCCATCACAGACCTCCCTCCCTTCAAAGCCCTCCTGTCCTGCTCAGCTGCAGACAAGAGCGGGCAGACAGGAAGGAAGGCATGCCTCTATGACCCTGCTCCCACAGACTCCCGGCCAGCTGCAAGCCAGGGACAATCAGGTTTTCAGGGGGTCTGCCAAGAAGGTTCATTTGATTTAAATGAATATTTATATACATATCATTAAAAAGGCTCTAATTCAATGTTTAATATTTTGTCTCTGACCCCATCCACTCTGAAGTTAGGATTCCAGATCATGAAATGAAAAGCACTTTTTTGTTTTTGTTGTTGGATATTCATATCCTTGAGGCCGACTACACATTTTACAATTGCTTCTGGCTGCAGATTAATATGGCTGAAATTCCACCTAGAATTATGAGTTCCAGAGCTGAATATAAATTATGTCTCCATGATATCAATGATATCAGAGACACGGCTCTCTTCACTTGGAGCAGGATGTTATTTTATAGAGGGTAAAATTTATTTTTAAAACTTCAGCCCTTGACTCTGCACTCTTGTACTTCTATAATTTTGTCTCTTTTATACGTGGTTCCATGACCTACCCCCTGCCTTTTGCACATGTTTTTCTCTCTTTTCAAGCCCTAAGATATTTCTTTCATCCCCATAGCTCAACAGTGTGAATTTTAAAATGAGTTATATTCCAAAGGTTTGGGGAGCTGCTTATTTTAAGAAAGAAGGGGCTTGGAAAATTAAGCACTTCCATGGAGCACGGCTGTAAAACAACCAAAGTTGAGGCTTCTAGAAAAAATAACTCTTTGCAGTCATCTCTGGGTGGCAATCTCCTGTCAATAACGTGATTCGAGTCAGTTATTTTAACAGATGTTTCTGTAGATTACTGCCAAGGAAAACGCATTCCCTCTTTTCAATGGATACCTCAGATAGCGACATGCCATTATGAGAACAGAGTAAACAGGATTTATCTTAAGCAACAATTGAAAGGAGACAGGATTGAAACAAAAGGGAAAAAATGAGAAAAACTCATTGACAGCTAAATTGCTCACTTTCATTATTTCTCTCTCTGTCCCTCTTCCTCTTTAAAGACCAAGAGAACTACAGAAAAACACTCAAATGGTAAATTTAGGAAGTCAAAACTGAAGAGGAGGTTTTCTGAGGTGAGAAAAAGGGCAAGTGGGGGATGGGGGAAGAAGGTAGCCGAATGGGATCGTAGCAGAATGATTCACTTAAATGAAACATTCAGGCGGAGGTAGTAGGGAAGACTCGTTTATATTTTGAACACCTGCTGTACTGGTCAATAAAGTGATATTTTAACCTAGGTTTTAATTCCCACAACAACTTCATGAGCTACATATTATTATGTTCATTTCTCAAAGTGGGGAAACTTATGCTCAAATAGTTCAGTAGTTACAGTTTGTAAGTAGCATTAATGAGCTGGGAACTCTAGTCTATTACTCCAAACAGAGGACACGACAGAGAGTTGGACAACAGGTAAAGAGTTTGTGAGGTTGAAGCATCAAACAGGAAACATAAAGATAATAATGATGGAAGTGATGATAATGTCCTGAAGTAGGAACTTGGAGTAGAGAAGAAGGGACGAATAGACATGAGCTTGGGGTTAGTTCCAGAAATGGCAAACCAAATAAATGGGTCCTTTAATACACTTCACATTTCAAATATTTCCCACTGTGGTCCTGTAGTGGGAAAACTACATATTAAATTAAAAATTTATCTTCTTTTCAACGTGCTGACTTTGTAAGGCTCATGTGAGTAACATATTGACTTGAAGGAAGAACTCTAGGGCCCATGAGACAAAGGTCCATCTGGAACATTATATTCATGACTATTTAGGCATCTGAATTCAGACTTACCTGTCACCAGTCACGTTAGCTCCTGGAACCTCAGATGCCTCATTTATAGTAGAGACAGTTGGACGAAATGAAATTTTCTTTCTCCATTAGTACTCTGGTTCTGTGATCCTTGATCAATAGTATCCTTGGATGATTGTATCTGTCATTATGGTTTTTGAATTCTTTTCATTGTTGTTCTTTAATTTACTAAGCTATGAGATTTGTTGTTGGTTTTTGCTTCCTTACAGACTTTTTTTTAAAGTTTTTAAACGATAGCTTGTATACAAGCTGTGGATTATTGATTTGTGGCCTTAAATAATATTTAATCTCCATTTGCCTTTGTTTACTCATCTTTTAAGTGGGAATAATGCAATGATACTATCTATGTCTCAGATTTATTAGGTAATTGGGATAATTTAATAAGGTTCTGACTATACCTCTTATCACATGGTAAATTCTCAATAAATAATAGTTCTTACTTTTGCAAACTAAATATTCATTACTTGCTTTTCAGAACCTGCAGGTTATCTCCCCAGAACTTAAATGTAGCATTACCTATTTCCTTTTCTAGAGAAGTCATACTCCTTTCCATGGCTTCACAAATTATGGCTCCAGAAATTATGCTTCACAATATCTCATTTCCTTCATACTAACATGCATAAACATTTTTATTTTAGTTGTATTCTGAGTCAGCCATCGATCTAGCAAAGCTAGTGTTAGTTTACCTAAAGATTAATGATTCATGACTTTCCTGATGGACCATAGGTAACATTTTGTAGTTGTTTATCCAAAAGTACATTATCATAATAAAGTTAAATTGACAAAAGCACTAAAGTCACTGTATTAATATCCTTAACTGCTTCACTTTTGCTAACAACCATGGGTCTACTCCTTTGATATATTGTAAACTACATTTTCCTATTGCTGCTTAATATTCATGTATTAATTGTGTCTGTATAAGACAAAAGAATGTAATGGTCATAAGAATAACCCAAGGAGCTTGGTAACAGTTTTTATTTTTATGCCCTACCCCCAGAAGCTCCGATTCCAGAGGTATGTAGTGTGGTTCTACAGTCTCGTTGTCAATGAGCACCCCAGGGGTACTGCCTGGTGCTACTATACATTGGTTACTATAAATTAGAGACCAATTTAGAGCCTTAATTTGGATTTTACACATAATACCTCTTCAGTACATCTCCAAATGAATAAATGAATGCAAGAATCAAATAATCAGTGAGCAAGTGACTGTGTATCCTCTTCTGTGAGTGTATACTCTGCCATCAATTCATGATTTATAAATGTTCCCTTTTTATTATTTGTAGATATGGAAGTAGAGATCTATTTGTTTTCCAGAGACTGTGCTTGGATTCACAGGGTCTATATACCACATGTGGTTATTCCTGGTTGATTAGACCTGAATTCCTGAGACTTAGCACTTTCTCTTTCCTATGAACATTAAATCTTTGTATCATCACTATATGCAGCAAAGCACATATGAAATAATTCTTTGTCATATAATTAAAAACACCCCCCTCCCATTGTTTCTTCTTTCTGGTAGTTTTGCCAGAAAATTTTAAAGAATACTAACCACACCCTGGTCACCATTCCACAGAATTTAATCATCACATTGCATTTTACTAGAGGGAATTTGTAACAAGAAAGTGAAGAATGACTCTTGCATTCATTCGCATTATGTATTCCAGGATCATAAAATTGGCCGTGAGTGGTTTAAATTTATTGCACTAATTTTGCTATACCTTGGATCAGTAGCTAAAAATGAGTAGATAAATTTGGTATGAGTTGGTGGGGAGTTAGAACTGAGATATTACAATATCTGTTAAAATGTAAGTAATCTGTTGAAAGGACTCAATCTCAAATTATGAAATGTAGAAATTGGTTGAAAATAAAAACAGAACCCAATCATTTCCTACTTTATATAAGCAAAAAGTTCTATTTTGAGTTCTATTTTATTTTTCTGGGATGCCTGGGTGGCTCAGTCAGTTAGGTGTCTCTGCCTTCAGTTCAGGTCATGATCCCGGAGTCCAGGGATGGAGTCCAGCATCAAGTTCTTTGCTCAGCAGGGAGACTGCTTCTCCCTCTTCCTGCCCCTCCTCCTGCTTGTTCAGTCTATCTCTCTGACAAATAAGTAAATAAATAAAATCTTTTAAAAAAATAGAAATTATTTTTCTTCTAAGTAATATTTATTTGTAGGAAAATTTAAGGGAAGTTAAAGATGCACAACAAAGCAACAACAGATTAGCCACAATCCTATTGCTTAACTCTAACAACAGTGAATCTTTTGATGTAATATCTGTTATTTTCTGAAATTTAAAAGCATTTAGAGCATTCATTTTGTGTCTGTTTTTCACACTTAGTATTCTATTTTTAGCAAAATTTCATTTCCTTAAGAATTATTAGAAAACATCCTAGTTGCTGCATATTACTCTTCCATATAAATACACCCATCTTTATTTAACTGTCCCCTATAATTATATATTTAGGTTATTTTCTCAGTTTTTCCTCATACAAAGGCAGATATCCTGATGAATTATTGGATGTGCATCTGATTATTTAATTAAAACAAGTTCAGGGCCATCTGCATGGCTCAGGCAGTTAAGTATTGGATTCTTGGTTTCAGCTTATGTCATGATCTCATGAGTGTGCTAGGAGCCCCACATTGGGCTCTGCACTCAGTGGGAAATCTGCTTGATGATTCTCTCCCTCTGCCTTTCCCCCAACTCCTGTGTATGTGCTCTTTTTCTCTCTCTCTCAAATAAATGAATCTTAAAAAAAGTTCAACGGAGTGTAATTCCAGGGTCATATGCTTTAACAGTTCTGCACAAAACTTTTATCCATTTATATCCTCCCAGTATTGTTTAAAAGCACTCATCCTCCCATAGCATCACCAACTTAGGACAGAAAAATTGTATCTTATTGATTCATTTTCCTTCTTTCATTTTGATTAGTAATAAGGTTGGAATAAATGCAAGCTTGAGTTTCCCCTTAAACTTTTTCATTAGCTAGGAAGGCTGGAGAGAAGAAAAAAAAAAAAAAAGGAAAAATCTATCCCAATTAAGCTTTCCATGGAGTGTAAAAATGACTAGATCAACAATGAGTTACCCCAAAACTTGGAGAGGTTCAAATGCAATTGATCACATTACCCTCATGATATTGACGAGAGAGTACTGAGAAAAACAAACAAGAAATTATGAAGTAGGGCGCTTGGGTGGCTCAGTGGGTTAAGGCCTCTGCCTTCGGCTCAGGTCATGATCCCAGGGTCCTGGGATCGAGCCCCGCATCGGGCTCTCTGCTCAGCTGGGAGCCTCCTTCCTCCTTTCTCTCTGCCTGCTTCTCTGCCTACTTGTGATCTCTGTCTGTCAAATAAATAAATAAAATCTTTAAAGAAAAAAAAATTATGAAGTAAAAATGAGTCCATCCAGTAAATATCTTAAAAGTTCAATTTATCTGGGGTCATCACAAAGCAGACCATAATGGCTAAGACCATGGGTTTTAGAACCCTGTAGCTGTGAGTTGAAACCCCAGCTCTGCCATTTATTTAGCTGGATGGTTTTGATCAAATTATGTTTCTACAGCATAAAGTGAGAGTAACAGGGCAATTTCATCGGATCACAGTGAAAATGAAATAAAATTTTAAAATTCATATCCCAACTCTGAAGAGAAAAGACACTTAATAAATAGTGGTATGAGAAATAGCAAAAATTGTTATTGATGTGCTATGACTGCTACTCTTAGACTGTTACTCTTAGAGCAGCCTGACATGTGACCTTTGCGAACCTACAAGCCAGGGTTGGGAAAGCTCCATGAAGTTATTCCTCTAAAAACACCCCCTCTTCCACCTTAACAACTCAGCACCTGCCATTAGTACCTGAAATCTACCTGGAGAGATATGTCCTCTTAATTTAAAGATCGTATATTTTAGAATAGAAAGATCTGGAAAGATCTGGAAAGAAGCAAAAACTATTATACTTCATTGTGAATTAGTCAATCAGATTCTGAGTGCAAATTTTAATAATGAGAAACTTGAGAGCTCTGCATGCCTGAGGGGGGCAGTGGAGAATTATATACTGGGGTATCCCTAGCCCTGAAAAGTGACAAACCATTTTTAGTAATATATAAGAATAGTTAGGAAAGACATTTATTGTATTAGAATAGAGAATCTGTCAGTTAAGAGCCGAATACAGCGAATGTATTTAGTAAATGTTTTGCAGAGGAAAATGTACATTGTGTATTCAGTTGGTAGGGATGAAATGTGTTCTTTAAATTACTGATTTTAGAATAGATGTTGTGTGAAAACAGACAAGATAACTGGGGTGAGGTAGGAATACCACTGGAGCTCCAGATACTGAATCAGAGATACTGGTGGCATCTGGCTATGTTCAGTTCTTGTCATTGGTCCTGGGGCTCCCTTTTGACAATGTTTTGTTAATAATAAGAACCACATGGAAGCGCATATTGGGCAGCTAAACAACATGTGGTCTGGGAAACATTGAAAGGCAATCATTCTATAGGCAAAGGGTGAGACCAGGAGTATGTGAATCCAGATTATAATATAATAAATTTTTATGAGACAACAAGATCCAGAACTTCTTGGGGATGTTGCAGACAAGTTGTCCCTACACCCTTTTTACTGTCAAAGTCAATAAAATAAGTCAGACGTACTATGTCTCCACCGTGCTTTACCTGCTTTACTGGAGGTCCTGCTCACAATCCTGAAAAGGGAGACACAGAGCTCCTTCTCCTGGTTTCTTGTGGGGCTTAAGACACCATGTTTGTGTTTTTGGCCATGTTGCATCTTGTGTCAACATCTGTTTCCCACTTACTTCCAACCACCATGGAAGTGGTGACACACCCAACAGGGTTAGGATTTGCAGATATGAAGACAAAGACAGATATGAAGCAAAGATTTCTCCAGAAAGATAGTGGTAACTTCCTGTCACTTTGGCCAGCTACCCCTGTAGGTCCGAGGATGTTATTTTACTCTCTCAGGAGTACATTACTCAACAGTTGCTGAAATTGAACTTAGAAGATTGCATTTGGTGACTATTTGAATACCTAATTAGACTCACTGCCTCTATTTATAGTAGGAGCTTGAGGAAAATAGAAATTGCAAGTAAGAAATGGTGCTTTGAGGAATCGGGTCACAATTTGATTTTCTCTAAGGCTGATCTTTCTTTTCCACAAAGAATAATTATGACCCAATTAATCTAAATACTGCTATTCAGATTTCTTCCTCTGATGATACATTTCAGAGGTCTGAAACTAAAATCTCAAGATTTGTTGTTAGTGAGAAAGCTTAGTTGTAAAACCTAGCCACCTCATGATTATCCAAGAACTCATTATTGTACTCTCGTAGTGGCTTTTCCCAACCCTCTGTTTTTCCCTAGTCCCTCAGACTGCTTGCCTCTAGCTATTTCATTCCTGATTTGTGCTTTCACTAGAAGATGGATCTGTAGAGAAATTGAATTCAAATGATTCATTTTTATTGCTTATAGAGGAGAGTTGATAGGAAGGAAGTTGAAATGACAGAAATGAGATTTTAAATCTCTTCTATAGATTTCATTTATTCTATCCATGTTTATTGATTGTCTACTGCATAATAGGTACAGTAGGGAATAGAGAGAACATAAAACATGGCCCCTGCCCTCCAAGATTTTGAGATTTTAATCTCAGAAAAGAGAAGTGCTATATACAAATTGTGTTCTCTTAAATCCTTCATTGAGTAAGGGTGGTATAAATAAATACATACACATTTAAAAAGAGCCTAACCACTAGGAAGTTATGAGTGTTGTAGCATAGAAGATAAATGGTAGAAAAATTCGGTTTAGAGAGTGGCAAGTTTAGAGGGTATGTGATCAGCGGAAAATCTATGGAAGAGCTGACACTTGTCATAAGTTAGATTTGTAGGAACATAATACCTGTGGTTATTTCAAATTCTGAAATATTACATATTGATTATATAAATTTGGAAAGTACAGAAAAGCATAAGGAGAAACAAATCCAAATTACTCATAATACTACCACCTAGTGAGATATCTATTATTGGTTCTTTTTTTGGTGGTATATTGTTGTAAGATTTCTTTCCCCTTTTATGAGTGAGTGTGTTTATATTTGTGTTGTGTTAGTCAAGGTCCTGATGGGAAACAGATGGCATAATCAAATTATATGGGTGGGTAAACATAGGGTAAGCACAGGGTGGTGCAGTAACCTGGGGCTAGTAATAGTAAAGGAGCTCTTACTAACCCCAGGCCTGTTAATGAAGGGATAAGGGGAGGCTGTGATTACTGGAACCTAGCAGGAGAGATTAGTAGAGAAAAACCTTCTACCTTGAGAGAAGCACTGTCCTTCCTGAAGAAACTTGGCCAGCTTAGGTAACTTCACAGGGAGAGAGTCAAGAGAATAAATACCCTGTTGTCCTCCTCCCCACCTTGTCTCAGATATTGTGCTGGGCTTCCCACTGGCTGCACCCACCTGAAAGCAGAGATCAAAAGAGTCTGCTGAGTATTGCTTACAGACCTGTTGTTTGGGGCAGACAGCAGAGTAGAGAGGATCATGAGTAAATCTGGAAGGGCCAATCAGGCTATCTTCTAAAACTAGATCAGTCTGTGCATTCTGTTTTATAATCTGTACATGGTGACTGTTATTGACATGTACATTAATATGTTATTAAGCATTCTCCTGTGGCATTGAAAGTTGAGATTTTTCCTAATTCTTCCACTGTTAAAATTAATGTGACAATATGTGTATGTGTGCTTGTTTGTTTTAGCTCCATGCATACCTCTTTATTTTTTTAAGATTAATCCCTAGAAATGGGGTTAATGGGTCAAAGGATATGTTCATGTTCAAGAATCTTGATGTATAGTGCAAAATTGTCTTCCTAAAGACCATAGCAGTATAATAAAGTAAAACTTGACTGGGTAGGATTTTTAGATATGGACATGGATGTACTATTCATAGATGGAAAATTTGGAAAGTCTTCCCAGTGAGCAATATGAAAAGGGAATGAAGCTTAAAAGGCACACAGTGCAGTCAGCAATGGATAACTAGTCTAGCTTGACTTTAATAGAATTAGTAGATGGGTGTAATTACCCATTCCTACTCACCCGAGTAGATGCACCAGAACCGTTAGAGAAGGCGGCTCTGAACAGCAGACCTTCAGAAGTAACATATAGAAGTGAGTGCAAGGCAGCTTCCTACAGGAGAAAAGCCTAAGGGGGTCTTTTGACCAATTTTGGTTGAAATTGTGGTTCCACCATTTATCAGCTGTTACTACTTTGGACAAGCAATAAAGTCTGTTAGTTTAAGGGTTGGAGACTCTGTGTTGAAAGTACTCAGCACAGATCTAGGACATGGTAGGAATTTGGTAACTGGTCACTACTAAGGAAGGAATGAGTTAAGGAGAATAAAAAGTGACTGTGTGTCATACACTGTTTTATTTGACCCAGTTGGTGGGGAGAAGGGCAGCATAACGACAAGCCAGCATTGCAGGTGTTGAACAACATTCCTAAATATTTAATAAATTGGATAAAGGTATTCAGCTAGGAAGAGAAAATAATAGATATTTCTTGAATAAAAATCCATAGAAAAATCTAATCTTATCAATTTTAAATTTTATTCCATAGTTTTTAAAAATGTTTTGGAATCTGTTACCACTATTTGCCTTTGAGTACTAGGAGAGGAATACCATTTATATGTTAGCAGCACATCTCTAAAATATTCTACTATGCCTTAGTGCGTGTCTTTTGTTGTGCCTCTCCAGATTCTGTATACTATTTTGGAGGTAGAATTAACACAAAAAACGTCAGTTTTCAGGTTCTGAGGTTTACATGGACCTCGAAGAAGGAGACTTGTAATTCAGGCCTGCCGGTTCGCAGCCCAGGATTGCCCTAACCTCAGTGATTAGATCAGGGGTGATGTGACCCAGGTCAGTCCAATCAGAGTGAAACCTGAAATTTTATGGAACTTTTGCTAAGAATTCACTTTTTTTGTCCCTTGGATTTAGACTTATACGGATAAAATCCCGAAGCTACTGGTAGCTATCTTGCCATTATGAGGCTGCTTGATGGAGAAGCCAATATGGAGATAGGCTTCCATGAACTGAGTTGAGAGATAGAGAGAGATAAACCAGCTTGTGTCACTTCCTAGATATCCTGTATCAAACTATGCCTTGAAGTTAGGACTCCTCCTGGACTCTACTTTTACAAGAGGCAATAATTTCTCTTTTCAGTTTCAGTTTGACGGGGTTTTCTGTCATTTGCAACTAAAATAGAACTGGCTATTATGTGCACATGGTTCAGTAGTTTATTTTTCATGGAATGTGAGGTCATGGTTAGGATCTTAATTCTTCCCAGTTCCCATGATGGGGCAAAAAATTAAATTTCATGCTATCCAACAGGGTTTGGGAACTAAAAAGCTGAAACAGGCTGGAGGTCAACACAGCACTTCTTTGGCATTGAGAAATAATTTTGTATCTTTTATGCAACAGAAAGCTTCAGCCAAAAGTCCTTGTATTGCACTGTATACATATATATGTATATATCAAACATGTGAGGAATCTGGTGGAATCTCTCCATTTTATCAAAATAGAATCTTTTAAGAGGAGGAAAATGTACACTTGTTGGGCTTTTTTTTCTTTCAAAGTCAGGATTGTCTGGCTCAGTGTACAATAAATCATTTGTATCTTTCTCTGTAGTCTCCTCGTTCAGGATAAAAGCGACACATATAACCGTCAGCTCCAGTCCACTCACTGCAGACTGATTTCCTCGCTGCTTTCATCTCAGCACTTGCTAATGTCACAAATAGGCAGGCTTTGAAGTCAGAATGAGGGGACAGGAGCAGCACTCCTCCTCCACGGTACAGCAACCAGAAAACATCTTCAGAAACCTGTTTTGGCATCAGATCCAGCTTGGGAGCCTTTGCCTGAGGCAGTAGGGGTAATTCCTGATGAGCAATATGTAAGACCATCTCTTCCCTCTTTCCCTCAGTCCCATCTGCATGAAGGGACCTTGTCCCTCTGTATTCTTGGAGCGGAGCCCAAGAGAATCTGGACCTTTGGAGAGGTGCGCCCTGTGGTGGGATCATCAGCGCATTCTCTTGGCATGGCTTTAGGTTATATAGAAAGGTGAAAACCAAATAAAGAAATAGAGAAATAGAGAAGCACAGAGGAAGTCTTGGCTTCCTGCCATGAAGGATTTTCAGCCATTCGTGAAGAAAGTCTTAACTTTCTTCCCTCGTATTCTTGTTTTTCCATTTATGTCCCATTTTAAACATTGTGGCGGGTGCAGACATTTGAGTGACTTGTGGATTGCTTGAACTCCGGTACAATAAGGTTCCTAGGTTTTCGTTTATTTCCTCTGCACTGGGTTCTAGGAAGAAACCCCAAACCTGAGGGAAGCAGAGGCCCTAAGAATGAATTACTAGAGACCTCCCCCCCTCCACTGTCCCTCCCACTATTCCTCCAGGCTTTAAAGGGGTTTCCTTCCTGGAGTAAGAGGTGTGGGGAATTTCCTCCAAAAAGTGCCATTGTCCGCACATGCTGAGGACCCCACTGCATGACATTTCACCCCGTACATAGTTCATGATCTCCCTCCTTTGCTCTCCTGTCACAGCTGTGTGTTTAAAGTTTCCATCTTCCTCTTCTCTGTTTCTCTCATTCTGTCCTCCTTGTTTTTAAGGAGACTTCTCAAGCTTACCTCCAAAGAGCTTTCTGGAGGCCCTCTCCTTTCCCACCCTCTTTCTCCATGTACTTACTTCTAGGTTCCCTCCTTAGAAGCCTTCATTTTCTGAATGTCTTCTGACTCCTGGGGCTCAGAGCAAGGCTTGCCCAGGGTGCCTGTAAAAGTTTCTTAGGGGTAAAGCCTTGGAAACTTTAATGGGACAGTAACATTCCAAACTCGGCACGAATGGCTGACAATCCACAGTTTTCCCTGGCATGAGATTTTTCCAGAGTCTGGTCCATCATGCACGCATGCCAGAACTTGGGATTTCCATATGTGATATTAGGTCTATGGGCAGTCTGTTTGCCTACACAAGCAAATCTGAACCTTGGTTTCTCATGATTGTTGAAAAACAAAACAAAAACAAATACATTTCCATGGCTTTCTCTCTCTCTGTCTCTTTTTTACTTCTATTCTAATGTATCACTTGGAGTTGCTCACATTTTGACAAAAAATATCAAGGCATTGGGATGCCTGGGTGGCTCAGTCAGTTAAATGTCTTCCTTCAGCTCAGGTCATGATCCCAGGGTCCTGGGAGTGAGCCCCGCATTGGGCTCGCTGTTCAATGGGGAGCCTGCTTCTCCATCTGCCTGCTTCTCCCCCTGCTTGTGTGTTTGCTCTCTCTCTCTCTCTCTGACAAATAAATAAGATCTTTTAAAATCTTTGAAAAAATATCAAGGCACAGACAGTGGATTATTTTACAATAGTTAAAATGGTGGGGGAGGGCACCACAAACTTCTATGCAATACCCCACATCAAATATAGGCAACTTTGCGTTTTGTTTTAAATATCTGTTTTGGGGACGCCTTGGAATGCAGTCGGTTAAGTGATTGACTTTTGGTTTCCTTCAGATCATGACCTCAGGGTCCTGAGATCGAGCCCTACATTGGACTCCATGCTCAGCAGGAGGTCTGCTTGGGCCTTTCTCTCCCCCTCCCTCTGCCCTTCCACCCATCCCCCCCACAGGCGCATGGCTGTGAGCACTCGCTGACTCTCTCAAATAAGTCTTTTAAATAACTAAATAAATTAAAAAATAAATAAATGTCCTGTTTTCCACAGTGATATGCTCAGCTGATAAATAAACGACCTAATTTACTGTGAAATGTTCCATGGCTTGATTCTGAAGGCAGGTAACCCTCCTCAGCCCTGCCTGCTGCTGGACATTAGCCTTCTTACCCTCGTTCAGTTACCCCAGTGCCCATAATGGAACACAAAGTGGTGGGTAAATTCAGCTGCTGGAGTGTATGTCAGATACGTTTTGACAAACGGAATGAAAATCTCTGTCTCTTTAGACAGAGCCACTGTCTAGAGCCAGTCCAGAGCCACTCCCTTCCCATTCCCTTTTTGTTTACTCTCTGCCACCAGATTCTTCCTACTGGCCATCACCTGAGTTTATGATGAATATTTCTGCATTTGATTTCTAGTTATCCAGAGGTAACTGAGTTTCAGTCATCCTTATGCCCTATCCCTGTTTCTAACCTTGCTTTTGCCTTGCCTTTCCCCTGGTTTCGACTCTGCTCAATTTCTTTACTTCCAGCTCCCAAGGGACATGTCTCCTTTTCAACCTCATCCGCTTTGTGATATTTGAGTCTGTCTTCAGGACTACACCAGCAAAATCATCGAGGGTCCCCTACTAAATGTCGTTCTCTCTTTGTGCTCAGAGTACATCATGTGCACACTCCCTCTTAAGCATTAAATTAATTCCTGTTACTCCCAGAGTGTGAATTAGAGTATTTTAGTAGAAACACCATTGTTTTTTCCTTAAGTCAGTTTACTGTATATACGAGGAAGCTAGCCAAATGCCCCATGCTGAGGCTTTGGCTGACCCCGAACACGTGCAGCTTATACAAAAGAATTTGCTAGCCCAGCACCAGAATCACATCTTCACATATCCTGGGGAATGTATGTAAATTTCAAAAAGAAAACGGAGCTGTACACTAATTCTACAATGTTGGCTGTGAATCCCGACCCAGAGTGGCCTGTAAGTCTTGTCAGTTTTCTAGTATCTAACCTGACAGATGCCATACATTTTCAAAAGATCCCTCTTCCATAAATACGTGATGTTCTCAGCTGACTGTACATTGTGGTTAGCAAAGATGTTTGACATCAGTGCCCAAAAGATGGGCCTTTAATGGTCACCACTTCTGTTTCAAGCTGCAGACAGTAGGGGTAGATAGAAGTACACATCTGAAAGACATCTGATGGTTTTCCTCCGACACCAGACGCTTCACTGCTGGAACAGGGCCAGATCAGAGCTGTCTGGATTCTTTGGGAGCCTGCTCCAAACTAACATATTTATTATCAAGAAGGAAAACTTGCCTGATGTTAGATCACTGATGTTTGCCATGCTTGCCTGAAAGCGATTGAAATTATTTCGGTGAGAAAGCTACCTTTTTCAAGGGCAAAGTCCTGAAAATATCCTTGCAGATTGGGAAAAAGTGGCTATTTGCTCGTTACTCTATTTTCATGAGATGAATGATGCCTCTAAAAAGAGAAATAGTGACGATATATGAGGGGCCAATGGTATTTTGTTCAAGGTTGGCACATTCTTACTGAGTGTTTTCAATTTTTGTGGTTATAAAGATAGGGATTTATTTATAAATGATTATTTGGCCCAGTGCTTAGAAAATGTCTGCATTCTGTTGGTACAACACACAAATCTTTTGTGGTGGTTTTGAGAAAACCCCAGACTTTTCAAGTCTGGGAACAGATGGAGCTCTAAACTCAACTGCATTTCACAATCGGGACATGTGTTACTATCTGCCAGTCTGTTTTCACTTTATGTGAGCTGTCTACTCTCTAGTTAAGAGAGTTATTGCACTTCTGTGGGTATCCAGACTTCTGAAATGGTTACAGAATTTAGGGAAACTCAGACCGAGTTACGCCCTTTAATAGTTCTTGTTAATTTTTTTTTTTTTTAAATTCTTAAAACGTTTGGAATGTATAACCATTTAAATATGTTTTACAGGGGCGCCTGGGTGGCTCAGTGGGTTAAAGCCTCTGCCTTCGGCTCAGGTCATGATCCCAGGGTCCTGGAATCGAGCCCTACATCGGGCTCTCTGCTCAGCGGGGAGCCTGCTTCCCCCTCTCTCTGTCTCTGTCTGCCTCTGTGCCTACTTGTGATCTCTGTCTGTCAAATAAGTAAATAAAAATCTTTAAAAAATAAAATAAATGGAATAAAATAAAATAAAAAAATAAATATGTTTTACAAAATGGGCTAGGTAGCGTTTTGGTCGTAAGGTATTAATATTCCTAAGTCTAACAACTTGAAGTCAAATGCTTTGAAAACATCAAGATAACGTAATTCATTTAAGTTTAGAAATTTCCCATTTCCCTGTAGCAGGCAAAAATTCACTAAATGAGAATGAGTTGTTCGTACATGTGGGGTATTGTGGATATTGTGCATGTTTCCCAGTCTTGGCTGGTTTTCCTGAATTTCTCAGCCTTTCATTTAATGTAGTTATTTAAGCTAACATTCACAGAGCAATCTCAGAGCATGGAGTTTAAAATCACCTCCTATTTAAGGGAAAAATGGGGACACCTGGATGGCTCGGTTGTTAAGTGTTGGCATTCGGGTCAGGTCACGATCTCAGGATCCTGGGATCGAGTCCCACATCAGGCTCCCTGCTCAGCAGTGAGTCTGCTTCCTCTCCCCTCCCCCTGCCTGTGTTCCCTCTCTCACTGTGTCTCTCTCTGTCAAATAAATAAATCTTAAAAAAATAAAATAAAAAGAAAAATGAATATTCTTTCTCTCCCTTCCTTTCTCCCTTCATTTCCCTTTCTCTTTTCCTTTCTTCTCCTCCACATTTTTTGGTTCTTTTCTAATCCCTTACTCAAATGGTATAAATAAAGGAGCCAAATTTCATGAGAGTAAAGGTCGATTTCATCAAAGAGCATAAAATTGTTGTGTCTCAGTTTCTCACGTGCTAAGTTTGCTACATCAAACCTAAGGTTACCAAGGTTAAATAAAGAGGTAAATGATTTAACTGAAAATTATTTAGCTTAAGTAAATGACTCATTATGTGTTTTTTTTGGCTGCGACCCTTACTACATTTAAACTGATTCAACTCATCTATGCCCAATTAACCGACAATGCTTTTACAATGTATCTTTTCTTTAAGACTATGCTTCTTAATTCGTCGTCAGATATTGACTGCATAAAGGAATCGCCCTTAGAGATGGTACTTTGTATAGGCTTAACAACTGTGTAAAATAATTATTAACATAAAACAAAATTAGGGATATTTCTCACTGGGTGTATCTGAACCCTAGGGAAAATAGTACTTTGAAATAGCTACATGTTGGCATAATGTTTTGGTATGTTCAGGGCCTTGATGAGCTTGTTGCTTTTCACATTCTCAAAATTATAATCTCAGAATCAAGCTTCCTAAATTGTTTGTGTCATTATATCTCTGCCTTTCTTTGCATTGCCTGTGGAAGGCTCTGAAACACAGCTGCAATCTGAAATAGCTTTATTTGTTTGTTTTTTTTTTTTTCATTGCATTTGAGGCACTAAGAGTCGGGGGACCTAGGTAGAATCTTAGCTTTTAGCCTTTGGCCAAATAAATATTCCTCTCCCTGTAATTTTTTTTCTCAGGATTTGGAGAAACCAAGTACTTTGTATCTCTTTTGACTTAGACAAGGCCACAACAAAACTTTATTGTAGAGTCAGTAGCTAATTAGATATAAGTCTTCTAGAAGGTGCTGATTAAGCATCATGTAAAAATGTTCACATTCAGAGATAGCAGACTAAGAGTTATGTTAGTGAATTAGGTCTTTGATGCCTTCCGTCTATTTGTGTGAAGGGACAATAGAGATGGCTATAAACCAGTGACTCTCATAGAGCAGTCCCTGGACCAGCAGCAGGAGCATCACCTGGGGACTTGATAGAAATACAAATTTGGGGACCCTTCCCTGATCGATTTTAATGGCAGAGGACTAGGAGCTTGAAGATGTCTTCATGTGGGTTGGACTTAAGTAACTTATAAGTAGTAAAGCACAGGTAACCATCAGTTTCATCTACTCAACAAGTTGTCTGGGATTAGAAGAAATCTGAAGTAGTCCCTGCCTCTTGCTTGGTATCAAGTGCTGTACTCCCATATAGCCATCTACTTGTACATAATTTTATTTTCAAGAGTCTACAAGTTTTGAAATAATTTACTCAAGATTTAATAGCCTTCTTCAACTGGAAACTTATCCTATGGTATGATTAAGTGCAACCATTCTCTTATCCTATTTTTAGAACATAAAACATGGGAAATAATAGCTTAATGTCCTTTGGACATTTGAAAAAATGTTTTTTAAACAGACTATTTGCCTTTTACACTTCATGTTTCTTCATGTAATCTATTTTTTCTCAGTTTATTCTTTCAGGATTTATTTTCCAACACATATAGTTCTATAGGCATTAACTTAGTTCTCCAGTTGGAAACGTGTTGAAGCAAAGTCTCCCTTTTGCATGGGGATAGAAAATGATGGTCCTTTGGGTACAAAATTAGTTTCTCTTAATCCTCCCCCAAGGTGTACCATTTTGTGCTCCAACTTGTATGGCCTGTAAACCTTGAGGAATTTTATTGTCTTTGAACATTATCCAGCAAATCTCCTCTAATTAATTTAATCCCTACAGACATATGCTTGTTGATCAGTATAAATCAAGGCCAAAAATATCAGTACTGCTTGGAAAGCTCTGCTTCTGGCAAAAAGAATCTTGATCTGAGTTGTTTAGAGCTCATGCAGCAAAGTTACTGAGGGAGGCTTTTACCCCATTCCACCCACATTTTATAGGGACAACTGGTAGACACAGTCATGTAGGTGCTCATTGCTCTGCCTTCCTTCTCCCAACTGATAATGAGAATTATTAATGTTTTTAGATTTACAGAAATAGTCTTAGAATATTCAGAAGTCCAAGCATCTAAGAGGTCACTTAATATAGTTTATTTACTTACATGATTTTTTACAAGTTTTTATTTATTCATTTAAGTAATTTCTACACTTAATGTGGAGCTCAAACTCATGACCCCGGGATCAAGAGTTGCACTCCTCCAACTGAACCAGCCAGGTGTCCCAAATATTTTTTCCTAAAGGGTAGCATGGATGAACGTCTTTTTTGTTTTTTCCAGGACTTGCAGACTTGAAGAATCAGTTGTCTCTCTAGATAACTCAGGTCCACAATGAGCAACATACTTTGTCATAAAAGTCTCCTTAATGCATAAGCTCGATGTCTTCAACAATAGTTGAAACTTCAGTAATAAATTGCCCCTTGGCTTTCTTCTCTTTTCACTGAATTATCCCAATTTTTTTTTTCCATTTAGTTTCTAGCCTTCTTCATTTCTCTTAATTCTTTCTTAATTCTTTGTAAACTCGGTCACATAAACCACAATTAGTATTTTAGTAGGATCAAGGCAATGCTGACCTGAGTCAATGCTGAGATGAGTTATCTAATGATTCTTGGATATATTTTTATTCTTATACCCTGGAGTCATACTACAAAGTCATAAACTACTGTGATGCTTTTATTCCTTCTTCACATGTATTTGCTTTTAGATTTAGATATATAGCATCTCTTTTTCGGATCTATTTTATATATTGGTAGTCAAATGGAATACCCTCTTATTGCATTTTTAATGGTACAGAATTTGAAGTTACATTGTCAAAACACACTGCTTTTCTCAGGCCAGTAATATCTAAGGTTTTATAAATCTTTTCTTGAAAGGGCCCAGTAGTAAAAATTTTTGTGGGTCATAAGATCTCTGTTAAAACTACTCAACTCTGCTGTTATAGCATGAAAGTAGCCACAGACAATATATAAGTGAAAGGATATGGCAGCATTCCTATAAAACTTTAGCATGAACAACAGTGATACTTGAATTCATATGATTTTCATGTCACAAAATATTACCATTCTTATTTTTTCTCCAACATTAAAAAAAAAATGTTTACAAAACACATTGTTAGCTTGTGAGCAGTGCAAAAACAGGCACCAGGCTGGATTTGGTCCGTGAGCTGTATGTGGTTCGCTGACCCCTGAGTTATTCGAAAAGGAATTTTAATGAAGTACAGAAAATATTTATTAAATTGCAGCATATCTTTTTGTCCTAGAGTAGTTGTTTTGGTACCTTTCAGTTATATTTGCTTTTGCAATCTTCTCTGAATCAGATTAATTTCCACTACTTTCTAATTTTTTTTCTGGTCTGAGTTTAATATCACTACACTACCTGGAAGGAGTTCAAGCAATGTTGAATAAGTGAGTAAATGAATGAATGAATGAACAAGAAGGGAGGTGGAGGGAAAGAAAGAAAGAAACTGCCTTAAATAGATGCAGTTTTATAATTGGTAAAGAGGAAAAAAGAAATACAAGTGAGCTCTTTGAAAGAAGGGATCATCTATTTGCCCCCATCTCAGTACTTCTATATTTTCAAGAAAGAAAAAATATATTGAATATAATTCTATGGCATCCCTCTTTTTCCTTTGGTACTGTCTCAGATTTTTAGGCAAGTTTTAATTTTGTGGCCATATTAGAATACGAACACCTATGCTATTAAAAAATAGGGGTATATGTATAAATTTATATCTAAGTATATGTGTATGTGTGTGTGTATCCAGTATAATGAGGTTATATTCTTTTATGTGGCTGATTCACTCAGCCAATAAGAATCTTAAATAAAATGAGGTTGTTGGTTCAAATTTACCATGAACCAACTGCTTCAATAGCCATAAACCCAATATCAAAGCGTGAACAGCGGTCTTGCAAATACTTACTCTTAATAAGATCTAGGGAAGAGAACATGGGTGAATCAAAATAAATCTTTCCCTGTGACTAAAAACGTGCCTCGTGGCGTGTATCCTTGTTTGTGGATAAGTGTTACTGTCCTGTAAGTGAAGGACAGCCCATTTAGAAAAAATATTCATGATTTATTCAGTCTAATATGGGATATAAAATCCATCCTAGTTAATTTAAAAATCCCCTTTCTTAGAATTAATCTTTTTTGAACACTACAAATCTGTATCATTGCCCCTGAATGTGTATTTCTCTATGTGTATAGATATTTATGTCAACTTCCCTGGTCTTTTTGACTTTGGAAGAACAATACTGTTTTGAAACCATGATAACATGTGCATGCTTTCTGTGGCTTCACTCCTTTAAGTATATATTGAGCAATACATTGGAAATATTTCTTTAAGCAAGAGAGAAAATAGGAAAATCCACCAGTTCAGTGATGCCGAGGGTGTTTTGTATTCTCTAGAATGTGGCCTGTTGGCTCTTAAAGAGTGAGGGGAAAAAAAAAATCCAAACCGTATCCATTAGAAGAATCTAATGAACTGCGTTTCCAAGGGCTTGACTTGGTCCAGTGAAATGAGAGATAAGGCGGCTCTCACGGGTAAGCCGGTTAAGAACACTGCTTTTAGTCAATATAGAGGGAGATTTCATTGGGAATAGGCCAGGTTTACCATTCCAGCACTTTTAAAATATGCTGTTTGGAATTCTAATTACATAAAATGCAACTAAATAAAAGGTTTTATAGTGGAAGTAGTTTAGGAAACCCTATGGGGTATAGTGTACCACTGGAGATTCATAGGACCTATTAACATATTAAGGGCGCTAGCAGTCTTGTAAGAGATAGATGACATTGGAAATATGTTTGCTGGCCCTTTGCTGTCCGCTGTGCTACACTTTATAAAGTGAAAAAGAATAGCACTTTATTGACCTAATATGTTATTTAACCCCCAGACTTTCAGATGTGGAAAATTCCCTGAGAAGATAAGATCAAAGTTAAATTTTTTTTTTTACCTTTATAAAATACTCTTTCTCTCCTTAGTGATGAAAAACTATATTATTTCTGATTTTAAGTGATTATGATCTTGTATATTCTAAACTTGAGCTTTTTTTTAAGGCTTTGAGGAACTGGCAGTGTAAGAAGAAATAAAATACTATCCCTTCACATTTTTTGAGAAGTGCCAACACGTCTCCATTTAACTGGGTCAGCTCTGAGTCAGGATCATTAATCCACGATCTTAGTTACGCAACACCCAATGGGAACTCCAGTTATATTAAGGGGTGTTGCAGAAATAGTAAAAAGAAAATTAATTTTTGTTTGCTTCCATTTATAAGATGAATGCATGCCACACGGCAAGAAGTGTGTTTTGGAATAATAGGGTATGGCAACTCTCAAAAGATTATGGCTCACGAGACTAACACCGGTTTTCTCAACCTCTGCACTGTTGACATTTTCGGATGGACAGTCCTTTGTTGTGGAGGGCTGTCCTTGGACCAGTAGGGTGTTGAGCAGTATCCCTTGTTTCAGTCTACTAGATGCCAGCAGTATTTGCCCCTTCCAGGAGTGACAGTCACAAATGTCTTTAGGCATTGCCAAATGTCCTCTTGGAGACAAAGCCACCCCCAGTTGAGAACCGCTGGCTGGCAGTTCTGCTGTGGGCTCCTCTCTTAGGTTGCTATCTGGCTGCATTTTTATTTTTATAGGCTTTATGAGCTGAGCCTTAAATCCTCTCAGAGCACCTGACGGATTCATCTGGAAATAAACTCCAAAGATGACTTTTTAGTTATGAGCTTCCTGCTCATGTTTTTACTACATTCTTTTATTTTTATTTTATTTTATTTTTTAAAGATTTTATTTATTTACTTGAGAGAGAGACAGTGAGAGAGAGCATGAATGAGGAGAAGGTCAGAGAGAGAAGCAGACTCCCCATGGAGCTGGGAGTCCGATGCGGGACTCGATCCCGGGACTCCAGGATCATGATCTGAGCCGAAGGCAGTCGTCCAACCAACTGAGCCACCCAGGCGTCCCTTACTACATTCTTTTAAAAATAAAATCATATTGGGTAGAGACCATTTTCATTCTTATAAAACCCAACTTGTGTATAAGGTCTCTGTTTCTGCTAGTCCTGGGATAGAATTTGAAATAAGGACAATTTAGGTGCCATCACTTCTAATATAGTAATTCAATTATAGGAAAATGTCTTCTAGAATTTTAGAGGGATGAGACCAATGGGATGAAATGTGGAAAGTGTTTTTGAGAAGTGTCTGAATTCTTTATTTAAATATGTGATTTTTTCTAAGTGAATATTTATTTGGGTGAAAAGAAATGTAAATAGAATTCACTTTTTTTCATAAAGCTAATTCTTGGTCAGACTAAGGAAAATGGGTCTCTAAGCACACAAAGAGCAGTGACAAATAAGATATTTTTAACACTGAACTTTTCACCCCAAAGTCTTGGGCCCACATCTTTATTTTTACTGAAAGGGATTCAGATAATTAAAAAAAAAATTAAAAATGTGGACTAGGAGGAACAAGTTATAAAGTTAATGTTGTGAATCCCTGAATTTGGAGAGATTGTGTGTATATGCCCAAATTCCTTGCAAGGCACTCCTCCAGTGAGATTTTTAAAAGTTTATCAAATTCTTCTGATATTAATAACAATGTATATGCCATTGAAATTACCTTTGTTCCTATTTGGACATTTTACTCTTTTCCTCTCCAAATTATTTGCCCCTTTCAACTTTATCTCTTGTATTCAGGTCAATACACCAAGAGAATGGAACTATTCAAAAATAACTACATTGGGCAAGCCCTAATTGTTTTTTCACACAAACGCGTGCTCGTGCACACACAAGATAAAGACAAAGAGAAAGAAGGGGTGGGAGAGGATAAAAGTGTCCTTTAAGGAATTGAAAGGATTTGCAAATATGTCTTACAGTACAACCTTTTACAGTGGTATCTATTAAAACATAATGAAAAAGGAAAAGAGAACATGAAGATTTAACGAGAGAAGCTGCAAGACACTAGGGTCCCCTGCCCTTGATGAAGCCAGACATTGGACTGATGGGTGGTGAGTAGCTCTTGGTTCTTTGCACGCTTTGGTGGCAGCAACATGGAAACAGTTTCTTCCTCTTGCAAGGGAAGCTGGACTAAACCAAGCATACTTGGTCTACGGGTATGAACTATGTGATGTGTGGACACGTGGCAACCATCATTTGGAATTTGCTTCCTCTTCTGAATTCTTAGGACTGGCCCTAAGGACAATACAGTGAAAAGTAACAGGTCTTGAGAAGCAGACCCACGTTTTGTCATTCATTCGTTCTGAGACCTTGGGAATCTCTTTTTGTCAACTTGATGTTGTGTAAGATGCTGTGAGAAATATATGGATACTCAAGTCATAATCCCTGTCCTTTAGGGGCATTTAATCCTTTCATCTCTCCGGTATAAAAAGTCAATGAAGAGTCATCTTTTCTTGAAAGCTGAGTTCAGGAGGCACCAGTGAATATTTATGTCTCTTTGCATTTCGAGATTTTTGGTCTTGCTAAGGTTCAGGCCGAGAACAAAGAATGACAAAAAAGTGTTATTTTGATGCATATTTTTTTTTAATTTGACAGACAGAAATAACAAGGAGGCAGAGAGGCAGGCAGAGAGAGACGAAGGGAAGCAGGCTCCCCGCTGAGCAGAGAGCCTGGTGTGGGGCTCGATCCTACGACCCTGGGATCATGACCTGAGCCGAAGGCAGAGGCTTTAACCCACTGAGCCACCCAGGTGCCCCTTGATGCATACTTTTAATTCATATAGTTTGTGCACCTGCTTCCTAATTAGGGAAGAAATTATTAAAGACAGGATTAGAATCTATAAACCATCCCTTAGTTCTTAATATATGATTTTGAAATGATCTGAGAAAATTATGTTTGATATATTGAAATGATCTGTTGAATATATATTCTACGTATTGGAAGCTCTTCTCTTAACTTATCAAGGACAGGGTGGTTGTCTTATTCACTTTTGGGACCATCATGTCCTCATGTATAGTAGGAACTCATCAAAGGCCAAATTGCATCAGGCTTAGAAATGTGATGTGTGATTCTAAGATCAGTGGAATGCATGGTATCTGTTTATGATTAAAGAAAATGTCATGTTAAATAAGTTTACTGTTTATAAAAAGTCACACCCTCAGTACCCAAGAGGTGACCAGGGTGGCTCTTCTCAGATTACCTAAGAAGGTAGTTGTAGAAGTGCAAAGACCAAATAGCATTTTATTCTCTTGAACACTTTTTTTTTTCCCCATGCCTGGAGAGAATATGGTTGGCTTCCCCATTCATCTTCATTCTCGCATGCAAGAAAATAACCGAATATAGAGAGAGCCTCAGTGTTCTATTTCTTTCTCCCTTCCTTCCTTCCTTCCTTCCTTCCTTCCTTCCTCCCTCCCTCCCTCTCTCTCTCTCTCTCTTTCTTTCTTTCCTTTTTTCTTTCTTTCTTTCTTTTTTTAAATTTCTACCTGATCTTATCTCCAAAAAGATAGGAGTTGAAAAAACTCCAGTAAGAATTAGGTACCTAGTCTCCATGCTGGCCTGAGTCTGCGGTCCTCTTGCCTGGTCTTTTCTTAAGAAATCATATTCTGAGCTGGTTTCCAACTCTAGTTGCTAACAACATGTCAGGTAAATAATAAATGAAGCAACATATGCATTTCTTATGTGCCATGGAAGGCTTACTCTGAATAAATAAGAAAGCATTCAGAGGATAGTGAGAGGTTATGAAGGATTGTTTCCATCAAGCTTTCCAGCCCATCTGGTCTATAACAGATTTCACCCAAGCAATTTCTTTTGTCACCAAGAATTGTTCTTCCCCACCCCCCGTGGGTGGGAGGAATCATGAGAGTAAAATGTGATTTCTACCAGGAGGTTCAGAAAATGCTGACGAATGGCAGGAAATTCAAGGAGACAGGATCAAAAACACTATTACTCAGTGATGGTTGCATTGTAATGCTTAAAAACTTTCCTCCATTTTTGCCTTTTCAGAGGAAGCAGACTGTAAAAAATTTCACATCGCTGAGTTCCGACTTTTCTTTACATTTTGAATTCTCCATTTCACCTCCTTAATACTATATGTGTGTGTGTGTGTGTTTCATTAATATATTCAAGCACAGTGAAGCCACGCGTAGCTTAATTCAAGTAAAAAATTTAACCTTGTTTATAACACTGGTATCTTTCTAAAGCAGAGGTCAGCAATTCCATCTGTAAAGGGTCAAACGGGAAATCTTTTTGGCTGTGTGGGCCGTACCATCTCTGCTGCGGCTACTCCACAGTGCACTCAATCATCTGAAAACAGACAGACATGGTGTGTTCCAATAAACCTTTATTTACAAAAACAGATGGCAGGCTGAACATGGCCCTCCGTCCGGCACTTCACTGATGCCTAGTGCAACAAAATGCATAGTGGATAACATGATAAAGAAGCCACCTGTCTAGACGGCAGCCGGCCATCTTTGTGTAAACACATTTATAAGCAAGTTTCAGCTTAAAGAAATATTTAGATTCCTTAAGCACGAGATCTTTTTTATTCCCCCAGGCCACGTATGTATCAGTTGTCATTACCAAATAAGAAAATAATGTCTTTTTCCCCATGAAACACTGCCCTCCCCCGCTTCGCATTATTCCCCTTAGCATAGCCTTCTCTTTTACTTAACTGCTCCGTGATAAACCTCACTGGTGAGAAGGGCCAGAGATTTCCTGCCAGAATGACTTAGCATCCTCAAGCCCCTGCCTGCAGCTCTTGAGAAAGCTTCCAAGCTCAGCTGGCCGCCTGGGCTGGCACTCTGTTACTCTGGGTTAGAGTGGGTATCACATTTCTAATGGATTAGCTGACTACTGGGAATGCAGAAGGGTTTTTAAAGTCTCTTAACTTCTAAATGCAGCACGTAAATGGAGTTCTATGAATATTTAATTTGAGTGCAAGACCCAAAGTTCTTTGCAATTAGTTTAACTGTTGCTTTCAAGAGAAAGAGAGTATATCCTTTGAGTGCTTTAGGATTCACAGTGCCCTCTTTGTTTTCTTTAATTTGGAACTTTCCATGAGCTGGGGCGTGACCACTTTTATAGGATGTTCAGAATCTGTTCCTTCATTGGGTACATCTAGTGCGTGTCTTCTCTCAGCCTGTAGGAAAGAGATGGGGTTTTCAGGTATGGTATCTCTTACATCTTACATTACCAATCTTCTCTACGGATCTCAGCACGACCCGGGGGAGTCAGGCTTGCTCCGTGGTCTAGCAGTCTTCTCCTGAAGATGTCACCTGCTTACCTTTCCAATCAAAAGAATGGCTTATTAGAAGGGCAATCTGGCTGGAAAATCCAGATGATTTCCTGTCGAATAGGACAATGCCCTAGTAGGTAGTACACTCCAAAAAATGCTTGATCAAATCAACTCCAAGGTTTTAATCCTAGTTCTTTTCTCTAACAGTAAGTAAGTAACTCTCAATCTTTCTGAGTAGGTGTTTTTTCATTTATGGCACAAGAGATTTTTCTAAGGTGATTTTAGGTCCCTTATGGCTCTTAACTTTGATGTTTCTTTGGGCTCAATGCTTTGCTAGGTACTGAAATGCTTACAAATTATTAGAACTCCCTGACCTCTAGGAAGCACACCATTAATTAGGAAGGCAACAGGAACACATCAATAGGTAAGAAAAATAAAATACATCATATACTTAGAATGACCAGTTTTGTTTTTGGAAGAGACAGGTCACTGTGAATGTGGGAGGAACTGATGGAAAAAAGAGAATCTGAAGTGGGTTACTTATATAGAAATCAGGCTGCTAACAAAGGAGAAAGGAGATATTTCCGGGCGAGTCATTAAGGAAAAGAACCATGCAAAGAACATATGGAAACCCGGAAAAAAGATTGTGTGTACTAAGAAAAAGTGGGGTTTTGGCTATCCTAAGTTTAACCCTTTGTTGACATTGACATTGCTATGCCACAGACAGGCTATTTTCATCTTTTTTTTTTTTTTAACCTTTTTTCTCCTTCCTGCTCTCTCTTCTTCTCTCCTTTCCTTATTTTGAAATGCACATGGTAGAAATATCCTTCAGATTTTGAGACCTAATAGGTATGTGAACTCAGGTCTTAAAGTTGCTTGCTTTGACTACAGCAGAAGCTTCTTGGCTGCGCTCTCCCAACTTCAGCTTGCCCCTCTTCCATCCTTCTACTCCACCCAGGCCAGAGATCATTTCCAAAATCCAAGTCCCACCGTGTCACCCAAGTTGCTTCCCAGTGTCTGAGGACCCAGGGTGGGCACTTGTCATTAGAATTACCAACCCTTCAAGCTTGGCTCCAACCATATATAGCTCTATGACTATATGACGATATATGACTATAGGTCATAGGTCCCTATGACTCCCTCTTGCTCATGCATCAGGAAAGCCTGGTTTCTTTCAATTTTCTACACACCCCTGATTGCTCCCCACACATTCACCCAAGCCTATAGCACCTCTTATTTTTTTTCATCCTTTCCCTGACAGAGTTAATTAGTGCCAATCTAGGCAACTTCCTCGACCTTGCTTATGTGGTAATATTCATCACACACCTGTGTTATTTAGTTGCAACAACTAGATGGTAATTCCATAAGAGAGGAGAATGTGCTTTTTCCTTTTTGAATTTCAAGTGCCCAGTACAATCTCTGGCCCATAGCAGGTGTGCCATGAATGCTGCATAAATATCCAGCCTTCCACGCTGAGGTACCAAGTCTGAGAAAGAGCCTACATTCTTTGTAAAGCAAAGTTTCCTATGTTTTCACAAAGCCATGCCTGGTTTTGTTGATCTGTCATGCTGGTTGGCTCTCTATCTCATTTCAGTTTCGTTTCGAACATGTATTTTCGTCTTGTCTATCTACTAATGTCTGTCTCGCTCCATTATTAATCTTCTGAATAAACGTTGTAATGTATTCAACATATGATGCCTTAACAATTTTCTGCAATTTGTACCATCACCATCTGCTATCTTATGGTGGCAGATCCTGGAAAATATTGTGGGTTGCCATTTGTGGGAGAGTTTTTACAGATTAAAGCAAAGCTGTACTTCTCTTTCATAATGTACTCACCACACAAGAGGACCACATAAGATCTTCCATGGCAACATCTGTAGAGAAAGAAATCCTTTTGTGTTGTGGAAGCATCTGTTTCATGTATATCTCTAAATGGTTAGGACATGCTTGGTTAGGAAATGGTTAGGAAACTTGACGGTTTCCCAGTATCTTTGTTTGCTTACCACAAATAAATCCATTTTTCATAGGACAGTTGGAGACATATGAATATACCATATAGAGCCAACACTCCCCATATACTTTAAATATGGATATCAGAAACACTCTGCATCCATGACATTTCAAGTCAACGAACATTTGCTGCACTTTGATGGGAGTTTGAGATTAATAAAATGCATATTTCATCTCTTTACTATTTTTATTTTCAAGTACTTTATTTCATTTAACTTTTTATTTACTTATTTACTTATTTTTAATTGTGTAAGAATTACAACCACTAGATCTTACATGTACCTTGATTTCCATCTCCCCAGACACCACCAGTATCAGTTATCACTTTGGTGTATAAGCTTTCAAGACTTTTTCTAAGCATTTATATTCATACACATTATATAGATATACACACACATAAGTGTTTTCAAAATATATACATAAATATGCATATGTGTATATATACACATATAATTTTATAGCTTGCTTTTAACAATATATAAATAAATGCAGATTTATATGATTCCTTTAAAAAGTACTGCATAGTATTCCATACTATGTTTAATGGAGACCTCTGACTGAGAGTGACCAGAACTTCTCTAATCTGTGGCTCTGACAATGTAGAGATCTGCTATTTCACTTATAAGAAAAACTGAAGGTAGGTATTTCTAGGAATGGATTGATAGTTCAGCAATATTCTCCAGGGACGCATGTTCTTTTTATCTTTCTTAACCATCCTTACATGTAGTCCTTTTCCTCATGCTTTTTGTCTACTTCTGCTTAGGCAACTGTTCATACTGCATTTATTAGAATAAGAGTCTTCTTGCAGAAATGTCTGTTCATGTCTTCTGCCCATTTCTTGGTTGGGTTTTTGTTCTTTGGGTGTTGAGTTTGATAAGTTCTTTATAGATTTTGGATTCTAGCTCTTTACCTGATATGTCATTTGCAGATATCTTCTCCCATTCTGTCAGTTGTCTTTTGGTTTTGTTGACTCTTTCCCTTGCTGTGCAAAAGCTTTTCATCTTGATGAAGTCCCAATAGTTCATTTTTGCCTTCATTTCCCTTGCCTTTGGAGACATGTCTAGTAAGAAATTGCTGTGGCTGAGGTCAAAGAGATTGCTGCCTGTGTTCTCCTCAAGGATTTTGATGGATTCCTCTCTCACATTGAGGTCTTTTATCCATTTCGAGTTTATTTTTGTGTGTGATATAAGGAAATGGTCCAGTTTCATTCTTCTGCATGTGGCTGTCCAATTTTCCCAACACCATTTGTTGAAGGGACTTTTTTCCATTGGACATTCTTTCCTGCTTTGTTGAAGATTGCATGATGATAGAGTTGAGGGTCCATTTCTGGGCTCTCTATTCTGTTCCAGCATCAATCATGTTGTTCATAAATTTAGATATGCTTTACCTTCTAAATTTTCTGCATTGTACCCATCCCTGAAAACTACTTTTATTTTGGCTCCATTAGGAGTCTTAGAACTTTGAGGAAGTGATATGTAATATGTTAAATAGAAGTAAATCCTATTCAGAGTCTTTGGTACATCTTAGCCTTAAAAATTATTATTTCTTTTAAAGAGTTTTACTTCAAAAACTTGACAGTTAAATTTTTCAGCTTTACAAAAAAAAGGTGGACTGGTGATTCAGTGGAAGTCCATATATAAGCTAAGTTTTTTACTCTACATTAGCCAAATATTATTATATTCACTACCTTTGTCTTAGACATAGCAAGACATTGCTAAACATCTCCTGGGCTCCTGGGTGTGGTGTATTGAACTTCTTTAGAATTTTTACAGAAAGCCACTGTTCTTATGGTTATCTAATGGCTACAATTTATAGTATGTTCTAGATTTTTCTGGAAATTACAGAAAATTCCTGAATCTTTAAAAAAAAAAAAAAGAGTAAGAGTCAGAGAGCTAAGGCAAGATAGCTTTCCTTTAATCAGGAAGCTCCATACCTTCAGCATACATTCCACTACATTTTACCAGCACTGGGTCACTTCTGTACCAGCAGCAAAAGAGGGTGAGAACATGAGTGTCCAGCAAAGGGGAGCTGGATGGTTACAACAGCTTAGATTCATAATGATCTATCATTCAGACTTCACTTATCACTGCAAATAAAGCTGTTCTGGTTATAAGGAAGAAGAAAGAGTTGGCTGATGGATGGGCAGCTAACACAGTCTGCTGTAGAATGTAATTATTTAATTTTCCGTGTTCATTAACATTTAGATGATATCTAATCTTTGCCATTAAAAGTAGTCCTGCAGTCAGAATTATTGTACATGCTTCCCATTCATGTGTGGGTTTGTTTCTCTCATGGAAATACAGTGAAAAGGAGTTGATGCCATAAAATATGAAATATTTTAATTTTAATTTAAATTGCCAAACTGCTCTCTGAAATGGATGTAACATTTTATACTCCTTCTAGCAGTATATGGCAGTATCTGTTTCACATACAAACCAGACTTACTAAGGGATCGTTCAAGTCTCCTTCTTTGTTCTTAGTGGCTCCCAGTAGTTGAGGGTGGGCTAAGACGCTAAGTGTAGGTATTTTCTTGCTTGTCCAACGTGTAGGAGTCACTCACTAGTTTCTATCAGAGTGAATTGCTCTGTGCGTAGCTGCAGATTTGGCGTTTCCATGGCAGGAGGTAAATTCAGGAGGCTTCTTTGTCACTGTCTTGGACCAGAACGCAGAAAGAATTTTCACAGTCATGGAGGCTGAGCGCTAGCAGGCCACATCCGAGGATTGCTCTTACCTAGGAAAGAGAGAGGTCAATTCTTCAACGTTTTTTTATTGTTAAGTTTTTGTGTTTACACACAAAGCTTAGTTCTTTAACACGTCAGGTTTGGGCATGTATGTATGTGTTTCAATGGTGAAGTATAATGCTGCTTTAATTTTTTCACAAAAAAATTGTCTTTATACTTGTTATTCAATACTAAGTTATTTTCATTAGGATTTGAAATACCATTTTTGTCAAAATCTCAGTTCTCATGCACACATAGGCTTTTTCTAATTCCTCTGTTCCTATAATCTATTTTAGCTACTTTTTTTTTATGATCTTATTTATTTATTTGACAGTCAGAGGCAGAGAGGCAGGCAGAGGGAGGGGGGGAAGCAGGCTCTCCACTGAGCAGAGAGCCCGATGTGGGGCTTGATCCCAGGACCCTGAGATCATGACTTGAGCCCAAGGCAGAGGTCCCGACTTACTGAGCCACTCAGACACCCCTATTTTAGTTACTTTTGTACCTATATCACATCGTTTTTTAAAATTTGTCACTCTTTATACTATAATGTTATATTTGATAGAGGTTTCCCTGCATTGTTTTTTATTTGTTTGTTTGTTTGTTTCTCTTCCATATGACTATTATAATCAGTTTGTTAATCTCTATTAAAAGTATCTTAGTTTTGGAGTGCCTGGGTGGCTCAGTGGGTTAAGCCTCTGCCTTAGGCTTGGGTCATGGTCTCAGGATTCTGGGATTGAGTCCCACATCAGGCTCTCTGCTCAACAGGGAACCTGCTTCCCTCCCTCTCTCTGCCTGCCTCTCTGCCTACTTGTGATCTCTATCAAATAAATAAATAAAATCATTAAAAAAAAGTATCTTAGTTTTGTCTTATAAAGTCATTGCATACTTTTTGATGAATTTATTCCTTGCGATTTTCTATTTTTGGGGGGAGGGGAAGGGGTAATTGTGAATAGATTCTGTTTTCTAAGTTTTCTAATCAGTGAATGTATATGAAAACTATTAATTTATGTAATTTGATTCTGAATCCATCTCCCTTGCTGAAATCTCTTCATACATCTTTTATTTTCATAAATCTATAAATTTAAAGTTAACCCCTGTGGAGTTGGGCATGTTATCTTGACATAAAGACAATTATTTTTTGTTTCAATTTGTGACTGTTTTTTCCTTGTCTTAGTGGGTTGCTTAGCATATCCAATTCAGTAATGAACAAGTAACAGTATCCTTATCTAGTTCCTGATAGAAAAGAGATTATTTCTAGTATTTAGCCATAATATGTGGTATTTCTTTTAGTTTTCTAGTAGATACTACTGTCCCATGTAATTTGCTGAGAGTTTCTCGCTGGTAAAAATGCCACATGTTTTTCTCATTCAGTTCTGGATGAAATGCTAATAACAAACAGCAATAAAAAGACTAACATTCATTGAGTTCTTTATGTTAGTAGTGTTCCAGGTGCTTTAAATTATCTCATTCACTTTGCAAACAACCATTTTACTTGTGGAGAAACTGGGGCACACAATGGTTATTTGACTTGCCCAGGGTCACACAGCTGGTAAGTAGCAGAAGATAGATTGTGATAGGTAGATTCAGTTATTCTGAAACCCCTATTTTGTCTTGATGTGTTCAAGATAGAACAGAAAGAATACAGCTAGTTTAATTTGTTAATATTTAATTTAGTAATTTGAAATTTATAGTTGTAAGTGAGTTAGATTTTAGCGGCCTACCCAAGCAACCTATGTAATGCTCTGGGTAGTTTTTTTTCTTCTTTTGTCTTTTGTAAGATTATGTATGCTTATGGATATAATTATTTTTAAAATATTCTTCCTTTTAATTCCTATTCAAATAATCCTCTGTATTTATAGTTATTTGCCCCCATACCCCCCTAAAGTATGCTTCTTTGTGCCTTTTTTTTGGGGGGGGGTCAAATTGATTTCTTTCCACCTTCTTTTTTTGAAAGACCTTAATTTCAAAAGTTTGTTTTTCCTTCTCTATTTTACTGAGCTTTATAGAAACTGACTCTCATTAAATTCTACTTTTTATCAGGTGTGCGTTCATAGTTTTTATTTAATTAATTCTTTCATTCTATTTAATTTAATTTAATTTCCTTGATTTTTGGAGGAGAGTGGTAAGATCTTTTGTGGTAATTTCCACTTTCTTTCCATTGTGGTCTCTGGGAATGATTTATAGGATGTGTGTGTGTGTGTGTGTGTGTGTGTGTGAAGACATAGTCCATTGTAGTCAATTAGAGAAAATGTATATCTAGTTTTAGAGTACAAAGTATTATATAAATGTGTATATATGTGTTTGTTGGTCTAGTTTTTTATTATATTTAAATCTCCTATAGCATTACATTTTTTTTTTTTTACCTATTTGATCTGTCAGAGAGAGAAACAAGTTGAATTTTCTGTGCTAGCTGTACATTTGTCTACTTTTCCATGCATCCTACTTCTTGTTGCTTTTAAAAATTCATTTTAGTTATATTGTATGCTTTAGGTTTTTAAGGTTTCATCCTTGAGGTGGATTATTGCCTGGTATATATAAAATATCTGTTTTTCCTCTTTTACTGGTTTTAACCTTGAATTCCCTATTTACACTGGTTCCCTCGGTATAGGTTCATTTTTTTGTTGTTGGTTTTTGTTTTGTTTTGTTGTTTTTAAACTTTAGACATTATTCTAGCCGCTGGCTTTAAAAATATTCCCCTCTATGGACCTTTATTCCCCTCTTTTTTTTAAAATTGTGACAAAACATATATAAACATTTACCATTTTAACCATCTTTAAGTTCAGTGCTATTAAGTATATTCATAATTATATTATTGTGATTAGCTTATTTATTTTAGCATAATGTCATCAGGGTACATACATGTTGTACCATATGTCAGACTTCCCTTTTTTTTTTTAAGGGTGAATAATCTTCTGTTGTATGTGTAAACCATGGTTTGCTTATTCACTCATCTGCTGGTAGACATTTAGACTGTTTCCACATTTTAGCTATTCTAAATAATACACCTATGAACACGGATGTGCACGTATTTGTTTGAGACCCTGCTTTCAGTTATTTTGAGTGTGTACTCGAATGTGGAATTGCTGGATCATATAGTGATTCTACTTCCAATTTTTTGAGGAACCACCATACTGTTTTTGGCAGCATTATACCATTTTACACTCTCACCAATAGTGCACAAGTCTTTCAAAATTTTTTTTAAATTTTTTTTTTAATTTTTTATTTTTTATAAACATATATTTTTATCCCCAGAGGTACAGGTCTGTGAATCGCCAGGTTTACACACTTCACAGCACTCACCAAAGCACATACCCTCCCCAATGTCCATAATCCCACCCCCCTTCAGCCAACCCCCTCCCCCCAGCAACCCTCAGTTTGTTTTGTGAGATTAAGAGTCACTTATGGTTTGTCTCCCTCCCATTCCCATCTTCTTTCATTGATTCTTCTCCTACCCACTTAAGCCCCCAT
>NC_081558.1:74217504-74280400 GCF_022355385.1 Mustela nigripes | reverse complement strand
AAAGAAAGAAAGAAAGAAAGAAAGAAAGAAAGAAAGAAAGAAAGAAAGAAAATGTAACCACGCAATCCCACTGAGGGTGTTGCATATTTTGTGGCCATTACCTTGTCCCCTCTCTCATTACTCAAAACAGGGTCTACAAAAACAGCAACATCAGCCTTACCTGGGGGTTTCCAGAAATACAAAATCTCAGTCCCAGACCTAATCTGCAGAGTCAGAATCTGCATTTTAACAAGATCCCTAGGTGATTGTATACACATTAAAATTGGAGAAGCTCTCAGCTGTTCTAATACCGCATCAGACCAGCTTCCAGCAGGAGCTTTCCCCAGATTATGTTCATTTTAGTTTATTTCAACTACAGAGTGCACAGTGACACTGCCCACCTTTGTGCTTGCGTAAAGGGAGACGTCTTTTGTTCCTCATTTGTTCTATTTTCCACTTCATTTATGAGGAGACATAAACAATGTAATTTGAAAAGAAAACCTTGTGATCTCTTTCAGAGCGGAATTTTGTAGCAAGGGTATTTATAAACTAAGAGACGGTGATGTTCTACATGTCCTCTGTGGCGGCTTCTGATGTTTTCGTTGCTAATAAGCACCCTTCCCTTGGTGTTTGGGCATCTCAAGTGTTCTTGCTGAGGCAGCAAGGAAAAGGCAATTCAGTGCCTGTGCAGGATGTCGTCCTGGTAATGATATGATGCTAATCCTCCACCACTCTCAGCATTTATCAAATGAGAACACAAACTTGAAAAACAAAAATAGAATTTGGAGCACTGAAGTCTGAACTACACTTGGGTAGCTCATTTGGAGAGCCCCCTCCACTGGTTTTGGTCACGTAGCTGTTCCTCAGTATTTTCCCTCTTTTTCCATTACTTGTACATTCTTCTGGAAGCCTGGTCAACTAACTATTTTGGTCTTCAGTCTGTTTACTCTGTTCCTGGGAAGAACGGAAAGAGCGCCATTCTGAGTCTTAAGAGGCCGGGATCTGCACTGCACCTGCTGATACTCAAAGTGGTCATTCTTTCCCTCTCTCTCAGACTCTCTTTAGTGATAATTAGATACAGGGCTTCGAAGGGCTAAGTCTTTCTTTTAGCTTTCATTTTCCTTTCTACAAAATAAGAATTAGCCTGAAAGAGATATGTATCTATCTCACACGTCTAATTCCATTGTTCTATTATTTTCCACGTTCTTTGTAGGACAAAAGTCCCTTAAATTACCAGGGTCCAAAAGAGATACCTTAGCTGCCATCCTAAGTCAGGGGAACTGAGTGAATGGAGATCCAGACTCTCTGCTTCCCAGCGTGGGAGCCCTTGCACCTCTCGTACCTACTATGGTTCTTCATCAGATTTTAATTGAGAAAAGTTCCTGAGCTCTTAGGAAATAACTGTGAGACCTGATTTTCTAAGAAATTAAAATAATTGATAGTGCAAAGCACATCAAAATCACTCTCGCAGGAAAAGCAATAAAACATATACATGTGCATGTCCTCTAGTCATCACTGTGCAGGGATGAAAATCAGAGTATCATGGGTACTATAAAATATTTTGCATGAATGAAGCCACTGGATACCTATACAAGTTTACTTTTTGAATTTTAGGATTTCTATTTAGGTTTTATTTTAAAATTCACTACCTCAAAGGCTTCTTGTGATTACTTTCTCTCAGGTGCATTTTTCTTATTTTGAGTTTTTAAATGGTTATGTTTTATGCCAATCAATCTTCAAGTCATCACAAGCCAGAAGCATTTTGGCCCATATGGTTGGATTAGATATCCTCATGTCAGTTTCATTTTAATGCAGTTATTTTTAACTACAATTATATATTAAATACCCCTTTTGTAGTTTATACTTCTGCTCAGTTCTTGCTATGGAGATTAAGAAAATCTGTTTCTAATCTATTCGTTCTGCTGAGCATTAAATGTCCTGTGATTAAAAAGCCTAGCAAGTATTTACCAAGTGTTTCTTGATCAACATTATGGGTCATTCCTCAAATCACTCCTAAATGGGTTACATTTTCATGTTCATTTTACTTATGGAAATGTAAATGCAAGAGTAATTAAACACCAGGGCTCAAATTAAGAATTGAGGTCAGGCTGATGTTCTTGGAACTTCGAGTTTATAGTTTAGTTCCCTATTTATCCTACTGTGGTATGCTTCCTCTTCACTTAGTATCACCTCCCACCTGGAGATGCAACAAATGTTTCTGAAAGGGATAATTTTCTTTCTTTTCAGTAGTTGGAGGACAAGGGTCATGTTCCAGCAACATCCTAAATACGCCTTCATCACCAAGCACAGTTGACTTTGAAACTCAGTCACTTATCCTTAAACAAGAAATCTGGGGTGCCTGGGTGGTTCCGTCACTTAAGTTTTGACTCTTGACTTTGGCTATGGCCATAGTCTTGGGTTTCTGAGATGGAACTCTTCATTCAGCGAGGAGTCTGCTTGAGACTCTCTCCCTCCAAGTGCCTGGGTGGCTCAGTCAGTTGGGTGTCTGCCTTCCACTCAGGTCATGACCCCAGGGTCCTGGGATCAAGCCCTGCATCAGGCCCCCTGCTCCGTGAGGGGCCTGCTTCGCCCTCTGTCTGCTGCTGACCTTGGACCCTGTTTGTGCTCGCTCTCTCTCTCTGTCTCTCTGTCCAGTGAATAGATAGAATCTTTAAAAAAAAAAAAAAAAGACTCTTTTCCTCTCTCCCTACCCCTCCCCTGCCATAAATAAATAAATAATAAATCGATTAATAAAAGAAATCTGAAGTGTCTAGACAGAAAGGAAAAGCTGACTGGATACCAGTGCTTCCAAAACTAAGCAATGGTTTTTCTTTCACATTTGCTTTGGTTAAGTGAAATGAGGCCATAAGTTTACTTCATTCTTGAAAGAAATATTTCATTCTCTAATTATATCCAAATTCATATTCTCTAATAGGGAAAACCAAAAATGTCTTTCTTACAAACCTGTCACAGGTGGGAGATAAACCACCTATGTCGCATGTGAGAAAAGCTTTTCTAGAGATTCTCTGCAACCTCATGTTAACATTAAGGGATTTGAAATGGCCATTTTCAGATTTATAGATTTTGCTGAAATTAGTTCAACCTCTGGAATCATGAAAATATTTAGTAGTGGGAATTGAGAAGAATTTATTTCAAAACTTCTAGATGGTGACCAATTAATTATATTTCCATCAAGCCTTGATTATCCATCAACTTTTGAGTATGGTTCTACAGCTTTTAACAGCTTAACTGATATATTATTCACTCATAGTATATGTCATCAAGAAAACTTGGTGAAGAATTATAACTGAAATACAATAATTAGTTAAAAACTCTTTGATGAGAGGGATTACTGATTAAATAAAAATATTTGAAGAAAAGAAAGCCCAGCACAAATTGAGAAAATAAAACTCCAACCAGTATGATCATTTATGTTAGCAGCTCATTTTATGGTAGCTACCAAACTAAATATCAAAGATGAATTTTATGCCTGTGAATGAAACTGGCTTTAAATAAATAGGTAAATTAGCACACAATTTATAATTTACCTAGTGGTTCTCTATTAAGGGCATTCCATTGTCAGACAAAGGGGTTCTTATGTTTTGGATAACTTCCCATAGGGTTTTTCAGAGCAATTCTGAATTCAAGGTATAAAACACATCATCTTCATATAGCAAAGTTATTTGTGTGTCAGAGATGATGATGACTCTATCATGATAGATTTTACAAATGCCACTTAATGATTGTTTTGATCTTGACAATTTCTGTGAGATTGAAAGCATTATCCTTCTGTAATCTCATTTGATGAATCGTAAGGTCACTTCCATTAAAAGTTTCTCATTACATGCCACTGTTAAAATTCTTTGACTATGGTTAAAAAGGAGCTAATTGTCATCTCCAGTTAAGTTTATTTTGCCCTTTGGGTATGTGGTTCTCCTGATTAACTTTTTCTTTTCTCTGGAGATCTCTGAACGTTCAGGATAGCGGAGTTTCCTCAGATCTGGAGTCTTCAGAGCTGGGATATGGCAAAACCTAGTCTACATCACAGTGCCTTCCACAAACTTGCCCTTGATACTCTATCATAAGGAATTTGGGAGACTCATGAAATAGATGTCTATCTAATAAGACATTTAAGTATGAGATCAATGGTTGAGGTCATTGCTCTCTTTTTATTGCTAATAAATAGCAGTTAAGTTGCAACTGATCAAGAAGAATTTCAGTACATTGGCTTTGGACTGCATGACTCATGTCATGGGCTGATTTAAAATTCAAGCAAGGATTCTATTAGAGTCATTTCCCTCTTACTAGGGACTTGATCTACTTCTGGTCTATAGGTAGTCTATTGGTTTGATGTGACAGTAACATTTGATTATATACATTTGAGAATAAGTAACAAATAGGTGTCCTAATAGTCCCTGAAGTATAATAATCTGAGACTTTGAATCTTTACAGAATTATCAAGACACTTTTATGAAGACACACTTATATAATCCCTATGGATTGTCCTCTGGATTTGTAAACAAGAGGAAAGTTAGCATGGTATATAGGTAGTTTCAAATGTCTCTCTGATTTACTTTACTTTCCCAAAAAGAGAATGTCTGATAAAGGCAATACCAGGAATCTCCTGGGAGGCACGCATGGTCCACTCATACTTAGTAGGAGCCAGGCAATCTATTTTTGGTATTGTTGAATCATTCTGAAGATGGTTCCTCCATTCCTCTTTGCCTTCCTCACCATGTGCAGTGCTTGTATGGGTTTCGTTGTGGTTATGTGTTCTGTTCTGATAGCTACTGATTTGGAACACATGCTATTGTAACTGGGTCGTGATCTCTGTCATATTTCACCACCATACCCTTTCGAGAGCTTCGGAAGACTTGGAGACATGTCAGAAGAGTTTACCAGCCTCATACATTAGCCGCACCCCACCGCAGCACCGCAGAAATGAGCTGCAAATTCCAAGCAGCATATTGAATGTGTGATTTATTTGTTCTCTGGACAGGGCAATTAATTATTTCATGGTGACGCCACCCTGGATTGTAAATAGAAAGAGAGAGAAAATGAATTGTCACATTCTGCGCCTGTCTCCTTTACCACTTAGGATGACAAAAGCAGTTTCTCCCCTGAATGCAGGTGATAACCAGAAATGGGAGGGTTGGGCTGCATCTAAAAGGGTTGGTCAGCATAGCTCAGAGATGCAGTTTAAACGGACTTTCAAGATAGTGTACTAATACTTTCACCACCTGCAGGTTCTTGAAAGGGTATTTGTCCTTGTCATTCTGGGCTGCTGTAACAAAAATACCATAGTCTGGGTGGCTTAATCACCAAACATTTCTTTCTCATGTGTCTGGAAACTGGGAAACCTGAGATCAGGATGCAGGCAGGTTTGGTTTCTGGGGAGGGCCCTCCTCCTGGTTTGTAGGCAGCTGTCTTCTGGTTAATTCTTATGTGGCACAGAGACCTAACCCATCTTTCTTTTTGTAAGGACACTAACTCCCATCATGGGGCTCCACCCTCATGCCCCCACATAACCCTAATTACCTCGCAAAGGGCCTCCTTCCTAAAACCATCCCACTGGGAGTGGGATTTGACATATGAATTTTAGGGGGACCCAAACATGTTGTCCATAATACTATTATAAGGTGCGGAAAAGGAAAATAATAATTATTATTTCCTACTTACTATAATGTGTTCTTCCTGTCTTGGAAACACAAAAGAATGGTAGCTTTCCTAAATTTCCAAATATATTTTTCCAGGTAGATTTTGGTTGGTTTTGTATTGGTAAGAAGAGGTATTTCTAGATCTTTTGCTGAAAGGGAATGGGATAAGAGGTAAGAAAGATGAAACTAGCACATGGAGAATGTAGCTAAAAGATAGCTTTTCTAGTAAAAAAAAAATGAAGTATCTAAGTTCTTTATCACTGATTTGCTGCTCCATTTATAACCTTTGCCAATAATTTCTCTTTTTCCCAATTTGAAATCATATTTGTGTTAGCAGAATGGACAGCTGATACGTTTTAAGAGTGAAAGTTAGGACCCTAACTTTGGCCCCAAAGTCTCTTTATTAAATGAAATACTCTTGTTTTGTTTGGAAATAAATTAAACAGTATTTTAATACATTTTATTAAAATAATATTATTAATAAAATAATAAAATATTATTAATAAAATAAACAGTATTTTAATAGGACCTTCTAATTTCCAAACCTGAACCCTTGGCAACAGCGATGTAAAATCCATATATGCTGGCAACTACCATAAACTCCTGAGAAGTCACCCAAACACCTTAAATGAAATTGCTTGGAAAAAAGTCATTTTAAGTAATTCTTGTTCTTCAGAAGAAACACTTAGAAGCCCTCGTGAAAACAAATGCCATCTCTGATACTATGAATTTGAATCTTTTTTCATTTCATCCTCATATTCTAAGTCACGGCTGACTATTAACACATTACACTGGCCAAGTTTTCAGTCTTTCTGTTCAGTGTGCGTCTGCCTGTCTGTGTGCATGTGTGTGTTTGTGTATGTTTTACAACTTTTGGATATCAGATAGCAGATAATTTCATGATACTTAGGAAATAGTCTGTACCCATCAGGTTAAACTAATGTAGATGTTTAACCCTAAATGTAATTAATTCATGATTCATGTTGTTCGGCAGTTTGTCACATATCATAGACAGGTACTATAGACTTATATTGGATTTTACTCGAGGAACATGAATAAAGATAAATGTGGATGTACAGATAATCAACTAAATACTGAAGCATTTATGTTACCATCACATACATAAACACATAAATTGTATCGGCCTTCATACGATTTATTGAACCTGGATTTTCCCACAGAAGACTTGAGGTAACTTTCAAAAGCATAGGCTTTACAATAAATACAATAAACCTGAACTAGAAATAGAAAACTAAGAGCATTGACAGAAAATTGAAGGAAATATATACTGTAATTGGTTGCCCAGCTTCCCGGTAACCCAAACAAAAAGGGACACAATTAAGAAGCATCTTTATCCTTATTATACCTGAGGAAATTCCTCAGGAGAGGCCAAAGTTTTTCCTGGCAGAGGATAATTCTAAAAGATATGTTCTTAATTTATTTAGCAAGAGTTTATTAGAAGCTCCTGAATTTGGATTTGTCTGGTCCTTAAAGACAGTACTATGGGTAGATCTATATTTCCAAATTACAGGCTTTGGATTTTTTCAGAATTAACTTTATAAATGCTGTCTTATTATAAAGCAGCAAATGGTTTACTTTGGTGGACTTAATCCTTGTGGGCAGTGAAGGCACATGCTGTCTGGGAGGCAGACAGTGCCATGTCAACCCAACCTGGATTCAGACCCAGCTCTGTATCCTTGAATAGGTTTTGTGACCTCTGTGATTATGGGGGCTTTGGTTTGTTTGTTTCCTATAACATAAGAATGCTAAATTGCATGATTATAGAGATTACATGAGAAAATATATTTAAAATAGCTAAGGTCATCATAGTACTATCTCAAACATTGATGCTAAAGATGAAAGTAAAGTTTTCATCATTTTTTTAATGCTTACTTTCCCACTAATCACTAATTTTTGATTATATAACAGAGGAATAAGATGCATAAATAAATGGGGGCACCGTGGTGGCTCAGTCAGTTGGGTGTCCAACTCTTGGTTTCAGCTCAGGTCATGATCTCATGGGCTGGGTGATTGAAGCCTGCATGGGGCTCTCTGCTCAGCAGGGCGTCTGCTTGGAAGATTCTCTCCCTCTGCCACTCCCCAACCTGGCATGCTCACACGTGTGCATGCTCTCTTTCTCTCTCAAATAAATAAGTAAATCTTAAAAAAAGAAGATACACAAATGAATGGAATAATCACAGACATTGTAACTGAAGTCTGGACTGAGGTAGTTCCATTTCGCAGCCAATACCATAGTTATTTGGGACTTGAAGAAAATGACTTATAATGGATATGTGGGTTTTCAAAGCTGAGGATTTACCCTTTTGAAAACAAAACATATTATTGTTTCCAAAAAACAAAAGTACCTGTTCATAATGAAAATCTTTCTTGGATTGTATTATACTCTTTCTTGCTTTTAAAGGTAAGTATGCCACAAAAAAATAACTTTTCTAGCAATTTAGAATGTTAGACTTTATTCTGCTTTAAAGCAGTGTTTACTCTGGGGCTCTTTGTGGCCCATAGGATGTTTGTCCTACAGAAGTAGCCTCAGCCTCCTGTGCATTTGAAATTGTGATTCCCATTGTTCCTTAAAACCGCCCTGTGGCTTCTTTAGCCCCTTTTAATTTGTTACAGCTAATGTGCTTGGGAATTTAAAAATCAGATAACCAAGCTAATTTTAACTGTGAGTAAAATAAGAATAAATAGAATCTGGTCGTCTAGGTATCAAGTACCTGGGCTGGTTTTTATACATGAACTCTGTGCCTTGTCTTTAGTTCCTTGGAGCTCCATTTGACTTAATTGCTAGTTTTCACTGTGTTCTGAAAAGGTGAAATGTTATTCTATTTTCTCCAAGAGTTATTAAAGACTGACAAGACATTGGGAGTGCCCCACATGCACAAAGTTCAAAGTCATTAAAATTCTCACATCCTTGAATATTCAGTTATAGTCACTAAATGAAAATCACAGCTTTTTTTTTTTTTTTTTTTCCCCGCTCCAAGTTTACATGGGAATTTTTTCACAAGAAGTAATTGTTTGTTCCTTAAAAGAGTTTGAGGGAAAAAAAAAAAAAAAAACTTTCATCATCTTCCCTGTAGGGTTGCTTAAAGGGTTAGCAACACTCATAATTCATGCATTCTCTTGTGGGTCTCACCTAGATGCCACTGAGTAATTATTTGACCCTTTCTTTGGGTTTTATTCACAGTGGAAAGGAAAGACACTTTAAAACTGTCCCATAAGTGGTTTAAATGAGCTATTAGATATCTTTACGTTTTAGTTTTCATTTCCACTAAATCACAACTCACATCTTGCTTTGTCCTCAGGCTGTGCTTCCTAGTACTTTGTAAAGGGGCTATCTTTTATATTCCCTCTGTTCCTTAGAGATAAAGGGACTTGGAACCAGAATAAGTGCTTCCTATATACAAATTGGAAGGAAAACCTAAATTTTACATTTTCCCTGGGATCTACGACTCCAACATTTTTCTTTCTTCCTTTAATTTGGTTATGTGCCACCTTTACGGAAACTTCCATTAGGCAGTTAATTCACTTCTTGTCATTTGACTTCACTGTATAAGACTCTGTACAACATTTGTTTGTTACCAACCTTTACTTGATCTTTCTGTTGTGTTTGTGACATATTGAGTTGTGTCCAGAATGCTCCCACCAGTCCTCCTGGCTAGCATTTACCCATGCTCTTAATCTGTGTTGCACTCCGAGAGCAAGGCTCTGTCCTAGCTTTCTAACATACATAAAGTAATTACCCACTTTATAGATGAGAATACCAAGGTCGGAGAAGTTAAGTTACTGGCCTTAATTAGCAAGTAGAACTGTGACCTGGAATTGTATCCTGGGTTGTACCTCTTTATGCCAGTACTGTGAGGGGCGCTACTGATACATGGCCACGATCAGTGGGCTGATGGCTGCGAGCAGAAAACGTCTGTGCATGCCCATAATATTTCTTTCGGAAGGAGTAGAGATGTAGCCTTGGGCTCATCTCCATTTGACAGAGGGATCAATTTCTTCACAATCCGTGGAGTTTCACAGACGTGTTTCCCTATGCTGCCAAATTGCATGACTCTCATGCAAATGCTTCCAACTCATCTTCACTCAATTGCCTGTGCTTGCACATGATCTCAGGGCAATGAGATGAGAAATAGACAGAAAACTGCATAGCCACTGTGTGGCTTTCGGGGACATGAACATGGCCTAACCAAGTTTACCCTCAGTGTCACCTCTAACAGCCTTAGGTGGATGGGCCTAAATTGCACACTGTTAAGCACTAAATGAATATAAATGAATATAAAATATGTCTCTAAGTACCAACTATATGTGAAAACCTTCCGAAAATGTATTCGAAGCTCAGATCTCACTCCAAAAGTGCAGGCTCATGTACCCAGCTGCCTGTCACTTACTCTAACAAGTAGGTGGTATTTTTTGCCCCAAATCAGGAATTAACACCCCTAGTTTTTAAACGGCAAGAGCGATGACAGTTTTCTCCCTGTTAACTACCCTGTTTCCTCTAATAAGTGTTGAGCCATTTCTAGGTTGGCTGACGGTTGTAAATTTTGAATAATTTTCCATTTCTCTTATTTTAGCATCCCCCAGGGGCATTTATGTCAAAGAGTAGCTTCTTTTCTTGCTTTTTTTGTGAAAAGATCAGAGAATCTCTTAAGTAATCTATAAAATGCTGTTCACTATCCTTGGTTAAATGTAAAATTTAATAGTCCATAAGAGTTTTCAGAAGCAATAAAAATATTTTAAAATGATTTAAGTCCAAGGGAAATGATAATGCCTCAGTATGTTCACTGTGTGAAAGAATCTTCTGGACAGTTTACCCTCTTTGAATGAGGGAGAGTCTCCTGAATATGGGCAGAGGGGAGAACCAGTTACATGACAGGGAGGGCAATAAACAGATTGGAAATCAGGTTTCTCCTTGCTCTCTGAGAGACCTGTTTCTCAAGTTCTGGATTAGAGAGGCGAGTGTTATTATTCGAAGATAAGCCCAAATCCTGCTACACATACTGGGCAAAGGTTTACCTTTTCTTAATTTAACTGGAGGTAACAGCAGAAAATAAAATCTGAAGAAAAACTGTTTAACAAAAACCACAATATTTGCATAGTTCAGATTGGGGGGTGGGGATGGAAAAGAACTTACATGTGATATGACAATTTATATTTACCAAATAAATAGAGGGACCCAAAATCACTTAGTTAATTCTCTGCCTTGTCATAGTAAATGTTTCAATACACTACTTAAGATGTGTTCTGTAATCTGATTTTTAAAGAAATTATAAGATAGAATATTCTTTATTTTTTAGACTTTATGGTCTAGAAAAGTAATAATACTCCTTTAAAATAGAAAATGTACATAATCATTAAAACAAGTGAGTTATAATTATTGAGATAACTTTTAAAGAGGTTGGAAAGATGTCAAATAACTTTTGTAATAGTAAAAGATATCAAGTAACTGTTCATCATCCTTTTGATATTTAATAGCTTATTTTTGATGATCATTATGGAAACAGCAAATACTTTTTATGAGTAATATATCTTTCATATGCAAAGAGGATTATCAGCCAAGGAACCATTGTGGCCCTAACACATTGTACCAGGGAGGAAGAAAAAGAGAAAAAAATCAATGAAATGCTATCTTACACTGTAACTTAATATTCCAACCAGATTATAAAAGGCAGGATGTTAACGATCATTAATTCAGTATTATTTTTGCCACAGCTTAAAATCACATAAAGTAGTGGAAAGTAGAGAAAGTATTAGAAAATAGAGAGTAGTAGAGAAACAGTAAGATCTTAGAGATTATTAATACATTGAAAATATTTTAGAACTTTCTTTCACTGATTATGAAATAGAGTTGGTCCATGCTTTCTTGAAAAATCTGAAAAATTTGGCTTTTCAGTAAAAAAACTCCTTTGTATAGGTTTTATTTCAGAAGGTTTTTTTGGTTTTTGTTTTTCCATTTTTCCTTCCCTGCCCTTCCCCTCCCCCTCTTTTTCTCTTCCCCTCCCTCCCTCCTTCTTTCTTCCTTCCTTTCTTTCTTCCTTTCTTTTTCTCTCTCTCTCTCGTCCTTTCTTCTGTTCTGAACCATTTGGATGTAGTAGAAAGATCACTCAAGTCAGAGTCCAAGCACCTTTTGATTACAGTAGCAATTATATTACATTACTTAACTTCGGTTATTCTCTCTGAATTTCAATCATCTGTCTAGAAAACAAAGAGGTTAAGACAAGTTTTCATGATTTTGTGTAAGATTTACAGTGCTCTCCAATTACTAGAAATCCCACTGAAGAGACTATTGTTATATTAGAAAAAAGGAGGAAAACTCTGTGTATATGTGTGTGTGAGTATGTCTGTGTGTGTTTCATGAGAGCCCATCATGATGAGATGAGGGTTTATATCAGTGGTTGACAAACATTTCCTATAAAGAGTTCGTTTGTCATCTACGCTGATGGGTAGGACTGTATTCCAATAGAATTTTATTTACAGAAACAGACTGTGGGTGGGATTTGACCCAAGGTTGTAGTTTGCTGGCCTCTGATTATACATGCTGGGGAAGGTTTGTTAACTGATACGACCCTTTGGGTGGGCAATTTTGAGGCCATATCAAAAGACTTTGTGAACATGTCTGGCCTTTGACACTGCATTCTCACTTCTGGTAATTTATCCTAAGGGAATATTTTGAAAAATCTATAAAGATATTATCTACCAGGATATTTAATGATAGCAACAAAGGGGCAACAAATCGAAAAGCCTTTTAATAGGAAATAAATGGAGAAATTTGCCCTAAAAATTCCTTTGTTATGATTTATTCTTACAGTGAGATACTACATAACTATTAAAATGATATCATGTGTCTCCAGGTACTGACATGGTATAATATCTATGATACCTTTTTGATTGGAAAAGAAACTATAACACATTAAGTATGATATGGTTCTGGATTTGATGCTATCTTTAAATTATGAGACTACAAGTAATTTCATTCTTTTAATAACCTCCAATGGTTTTGCATATAGTGTGTTGCTTTCATGATCATATTAAAAAACAGCAAACATGTTTCAATTTAGAAAAAAATGTGTAATACTAAAAAGTTTACACACTTACAACGGAGCAAGTACTTCCAATAAAATCTTGAAATATTGTGTATCCTTGTAAACACTCCAGAGCCATCAATTTATTTTTGCAGGGGAGATTCAAACTCTTAGAACCTCAAAGAAACAGGCAGTGCCGCTCTGATTTCAAGATATCCCTAACTACACACTTATAAATGAATATAAATGAATAGCTTGCTATATTTAACATTTGTAGTCTAGGCTATAATTTATAATCACAAATTTGTTATATAATATTGTAAGATAGCTTATGAGCTAAGTTTTTCAGAAATAGAGAACAAGCTTGGAAGGCTGTCCAAATCCCCAGATCTGTGGCCTTCCTTGGTTTTTCTATTTAAACTATAAAATTATAGTCTCATTATGAACACTTTTTATCATTCTGTTCTGTCTTTCCTGAAGTGTCAGTTTTACTAGGAAACCTTTGCAGTTTTCCTAGGAAAGCTTTGTTCTATACTTAGCAACAAATTCTATTAGAATAAAACACACTGACAAAAAACAGTAGTAACTTCTCGAAAAGTCTGTAGTTAGTGCTTAATATGTTGCTGGAACTCTTTGGTGACATATACATTTTTATAGAAGCTCATTTGCTCTCATGTAAATCCTGAAAGGTACTCGTATTATTCACTATCATTTGTTTTACAGAAGAAGAGGGCGAGGCACAGAAAGGTCAGGTACATGGCCAGAGGGTGCATGCTAGTATATGGCAGAGCTAGGATTCGAACCCAGGGAGACTGGGACTGGATCATCTCATGATGATGCTGCCTCATGGCACTTGCTGTGCAGCCTACGTGACTGTCTGATACTAAGAAGATAAATGTGTCCCCCAAATGGTAAAGAGGCAATAAACGAAAAACAATTCACCCTGTGCAACTTCTCATGGATATCTCTCTCAATCACTCAAACAAATAACCTGATGTGCTTGCTTTACAAGAAACTGGAATTTTATTCCAGCACAGGAAGAAAAAGTGTTTTGTTTTGTTTTGTTTTGTGAATCTGAACTAACTTTTTAACAGAATGTAAATATGTATCTGGGCACAGTGACACAATGGGCATGGCTTCCAGGTGCATGTTGTTTCCTAGTCCAGAATTGCATCAGGCTGGGGTACAGGCAAGGGTCTGCTTGGTTAAAAGGAAATAAATGTTTATTTCACTGAAAAAGACTTTTTCCACCATGAAACTGAGGGTGTTCTAGGAGACTTTGATACCTCTTTCCTACCTCAATCAGACTTAATTGATGACAACAAGTTTATAATTTGGGGGATGCCTGGGTGGCTCAGTTGGTTAAGCATCTGCCTTCAACTCAGGTCATGATCCTGGGGTCCTGGAATAGATCCCCACGTGGGGCTTCCTGCTCAGCAAGGAGTCTGCTTCTCCCTCTCCCTCTGCCTCATCCCCCTTGCATGCACACTCTCTCTGTGTGTCTCAAATAAATAAATAAATAAAATCTTAAAAAAAAGGTTTATAATTTCTGAAGGTGCCACCTATACCTAGAAAGCTTAGAAAATATTTTCTAGTAATGACAAATTGTCCTTTGCTTAGAAGTCAATGCTTTATGAAGTTTTATCTTTATTAGCGCCCTGTCTCCTTTAAATTTTGCACAGAATTTGCCCCTCTTTATCATAAATGCCATTCAGAAAGTCATTCAGTTACTATGGGTGACAATTTTTATTTCACTATTTGTCATTCTTCTCCCATCAGTCATTTGCAACAGCAATTGGAACATAGGCAGTATCATCCCTCCATATTACAAATTCCATTAGCAAGGAAAGAGAAAAAATAGACCTGATCAAAAGTATCATTATAGTTGATGTTTTTTCCCTTAATTCAGAGTTTCAGTAGCCACAAATATAAGACACAAAATGACCAAATTTAAAGCAAGCCTAAAAACTACCAGATATTTTTAAGAAACCACTTGCCATTGATTCAAGTCTGAATCCTTGCAGAAAACAGTTAATAAAGATCTGCTAGAAGTAGAACCAGGTCCCAGTTTACTTGTGGTTGCTAGATAAGCTTGTTTGTGGAATGAATTTTTCCCAAGAAAGAAATCTAGCCATTAAAAAAGTTAATGAAGGAATATAAGAGGGGTTCTTATTAAGTTCTTCAAAACTTTATAAGAAAAAGGAAAATTGTATCAAACCAGAAGACCCACCAGGTCAAATGTCATCTGTCAGCTTCCAAAGTACTCATCTTGTATTACTTACCTTGTTTGTCCTTGTTCTATCTTCTTCATTGGTGCACACGCACACACACATACACACACACACACACACACACACACACACACACACACTACACACACCCCATATACACCCACCACCCTCCCATATACAAACAGCAACCAAACATAAAATAGTATCAGTCAGCCCTGGTTGTTCCAGTACCCTCAATAACCACTGCTTCCCAATCACATCAGTGTAAAATCAAAACATCTACCCTACCGATTGAGCTCTCAAATATCTAGCCTCACTCCTCTTTTTAAACTTTATGTTCCTTAGTGCTGTATTAGTCAGGAGAGCCTAGCCTTTGTAGCAGTAAATCCCTCTTCTCAGTGAAATTGGGCTCAGAGAACATTTATTTCTCAGGGATATGGTCTGAGGCAGATCAGCAGACCTTCACTTTTACCTAGTAAGTCAGACATTGGGGTTCCCTCCATTTTGTGACATTGAATTTCATCAGGTTGCCAGAGTTAGCAAATAAAATAGAGAATGCTCAGTTAAATTTAAATTTCAGAGGCAACTGCACAGCTCAGTCAGTCAAGCAGCTGCCTTTGGCTTGGGTCGTGGTCCTGGGGTCCTGGATTGAGCCTGTTCAATGGCGAGCCTGGTTCTCCCTCTCCCTCTGCTGCCCCACCCCTTGCATTCTTTCACTCTTTCTCTCTCTCAAATAAATAAATAAGATCTTTTAAAAAATTAATTAAAATTTCAGGTAGGTACTTCTTTTAGTATAAGTATGTCCATGCAATACTTGGCATATAGTTATACTAAAAAAGTATTTGATTTCCATCTAAAGTTCAGTATTTAAGAAAAAAAATAGTATAATAACAATATGTGTTTTAAATATGTGAATAGCATAGCAATGTAGTAATTTAGTATATAATGTATAACACTTCTATATAGTATTATACTATAATACTGGTATACAGTAAGTAGTAGTAAGTATAATAGCATAATAATTTTGTACAATACTAATTTTTAGTGTAAGTATATCCCATGCAATATTTGGGACATGCTTACATTGAGAGTTGTTTGCTATTTTTCTGAAATTTGAGTTTAAATGGGAGTCTTATATTTTATCTGGATACCCTACACATTTCAACAAATGTCTTGCAAGGTGACAGCAGCCAACATGAGAAAAAAAAAAATTGGGAAGGTATCACTGACACTTTATCTTCTTTGGCCTGGAAGCAGTATATATTGCTGCTGCTCCTAATCTATTGGCCAGAACTGGTCACATGGCATCAATCTGACTGGGGGGCACAGACTTGAGGATAGCTCATGACTGACTGGTGATCACTGAAGGTCTTCATTTCATTCATCCTTTGATCCTTGTACATCAGTAAAGGGTGTAGCATGATTACATAGCAGTAGCAAGGTCTGGAAGTGCTTTGTGCATTTAAAGAAGGAACAAGTTCTTCTACCTGGGAGTGGCATGTTGGTGCTGGAATCTAAACCAAACTTTGAATGGGCAGGCATAGGGAAAGTAAAAGGGCACTTCAGGGGCAAACAGTGTAAATGTTATATTGGAGATAAAAAAGGCAGAGAAGAGACTTGAAACTGACATCATCCTGCTGATCACACATTGGTTGGAGTATAAATCTCTCAAGATTTATCCGTCATCTCTCTTCTTACCTTATTAAAAAGAAGACTTAAATTTTAGATTGACACATGATATGTTATGAAGATGATCAGAAAACTTGGAAGAGTGAAGGTTGTGGGTTATAGGTAAATTTGTCAAGAGAGTGATATAGCCAATAAGAATAGATGACAAATCCACCATGATACATTCATTAGCTTATACCTCCAACTATAAGAACCATGGGAGATCTTGTCAGATTAAGAAATCTTAAGCTTCTGGAAGTTTTAGATAGATACCTTAAAAATCATGAAGATATCACTAATCATCAGGAAAATGCAAATCAAACCATGATGGTGATATCACCTCATGCCAGTCAGAATGGCTAGTATCAAAAAGATAAGAGGGGCGCCTGGGTGGCTCAGTGGGTTAAAGCCTCTGCCTCTGCCTTTGGCTCAGGTCATGACCCCAGGGTCCTGGGATCAAGCCCCGCATCGGGCTCTCTGCTCGGCAGGGAGCCTGCTTCCCACTCTCTCTGCCTGCCTCTCCGCCTACTTGTGATCTCTGTCTGTCAAATAAATAAACAAAATCTTTAGAAAAGAAAGATAAGAAATAACAAGTATTGGCAAGGATGTAGAGCAAAATGAACCCTAGTGTACTGTTGGTGGGAATGTAAATTGTTGCAGCCACTGTGGAAAACAATATGGAGGTTCCTCAAAGAATTAAAAATAAGAATACCATATGATTCAGTAATTCCACTACTGAGTATTTACCCAAAGAAAATGAAACTTTAATTTGAAAAGATATAAGCACCCCTGTGGTGTTTATTTCATCATCATTTACAATAGCCAAGATATAGATGCAGCCCAGGTATCCATTGGTAAGTTAGTAAATAAATGTGATGTATATCTATAGATATAAAGGGAATATGACTCAACCATAAAAAGAGTGACATCTTGCTATTTGCAACAAAGTAGATGGACCTAACGACTATTAAGTGAAATAAGAGAAAGGCAAATGCTGTATGATTTCATATATATGTGGTATCTAAAAAGTAATTGATCAAACAAGAAGACAAGACAAGACTCTTAAATACTGAGGACACACTGGTAATTGTCAGAGGGGAAGTTTATTAAAAAATTATAAATATACTATACAGAGAAAGAAAATAATCAGGCTTAATTGTATTTAAGTTTTTACCTTGTATGTTTGTCGCAAATTCAGTGATTCAGAAGTTGTGAGTGTTTTTTTGCAGGGGACTTGTCTGGCTGTTACTGAATCATGACAGGAATAACATGAGACAAGCTGGAAGAGAAAAAAAAAACACCTTTTACTTTGTTTTTTTGTTTGTCTTTGTTTTTGTTTTTAACATTTTATTTATTTATTTGACAGACAGAGATCACAAGAAGGCAGAGAAGCAGCCAGAGAGATCGGGGAAGCAGGCTTCTTGCCCAGCAGAGAGCTGGATGTGGGGCTCGATCCCAGGACCCTGGGATCATGACCTGAGCTGAAGGCAGAGGCTTTAACCCACTGAGCCACCCAGGCACCCCCACCTTTTACTTTGTGAAAAATTTAAAAAGTTATCCAACAACTTAAACCTGAAGAAGTATACAAATCTCTTTTCTAGAAATACTCAGTTAATATGAATAGAAAATAGGGAATTCTCATGACAGACATCTTGAAAGATATACATACTTGAAAATAAGTTCCTAGCTCCTGGAAAAGAAAGACAGAAAGCTTTTAGTTCCCATTCACTACGCAGACACAGTACCTGCTGACCCAAATGTTATTTATTTTAATAAGATACTTTTGCAATATCTCCAAATTAAAAAAAAATTGTGCAAGCCCATAAATATTTAAGAAAATAAAAAACTACATGACAAATCTGCTGCTATCCTTGGATGTCACATCATAATTATATTTCAGGGGTTAATGGATGGCATTCTGAATATTGAAATTGAAAATGAAAATCTTGACACAGCACAGCATAGCTTTGGGGAGTGAAAGGAATGTTTACTCTTGCTAGGGTTAGTGGACAAGTCTGGTCAGAACATCACAAGGAAAACATATTTCTGTGCTTGGGACCGCGTTATCTCAATGTTTCACATTCTTGCCCTTTTTGGAAGCTGTAGTTATTATTCCAAAGTCTCAAGGGTTTGCTGTAAGATCTAAATTGTTACACTCACCCTTTCTGAGTGGGCATGCATTTACAAAAAAAGGACATATTTTTAAAAATAGTCTCTGTACTCTAGAATCTTACCTACAGCATGACTCTGAGAGTGGCCTCGTCTTCTTCTCACCTGATTTTTGCAGTCCCTGAAGCATGCACAGGAGTCATTTTATATCTTCTTAAAATATGTGAGAAAGAAGTTAGTTGGTGATGGGAGGCAACAATCATCATCTCTAAGTAAAAAGTGAATAGCAGTAGCGTTATTCGAATGGTTTCTCTTTGAATCATTTCTTCCTCACAATTTTTATTGGACGGAAAAGGAAAGGGAAAAAAAATCACTATTACTCAATACCTCAGAACTGAAGAGTTTTGTTTACTCCTAGGTGGCCATGATAACAAATGGGAACGTGAGATTGTTGTGTTCTCTTTGTGTGTTGTTTTTGAGGGTACTCCCCTCTGTGGAGAGACAACATGGCATAGAAGCTCAATGCTGTTCCATGTCCCTGAGTTCCCAGCCTTGTTCTAGCACTAACTAGCTGTGTAACCTTAGGCAGGTGAACTCAGTACTCTAGGGCTCAGGTTTTCACCTGCAGATAAGACTAGTGAGGGAACAATTTCAGCCTCATAGGGTTATTATGAACACTGAATACACTGATATCTATGAAATGCTTGGTGTTCACACAGTGAAGGCACAGTGAAAAAATATATATTTTCTATATATATTTCTATATATAGAAAGTAGAAAAAAACAAACACTGCTTTTATTTAAAAATTACCAAAGACTATCTCCCACATACACACTTTTTCCCTGTATCTGATTATTTCCAATGTTTTAGGTTTTAAGTAGAATTATGACAACTGCCTTAGGTAAGGTTTTCTGGAAAGAGGAAGTTAGGTGGAGATTTGCAGGCAGAAGTTCATCAGGGAGTGCCCTTGGGACCAATAGTAGTTGGGAATGAAGGAAGGAGAAACAAGAAGAAGGAATAGTTGGGCTGTCGTGAGAGCTTGCTAACACCTTGATCTCATGGGAAGCTCGAGAGTTGGAATGGCTTTTCCAGATTGTCTCAGTTTGGGGAGAGAGGACCAGGCTTCTCTACATCCATTCACTTTAAATGCAAGGTTTGAAGTGAGGAGTCTTTAAATGGAAGCTGCTGCTGTGATGGTGGGGTGGGGAGTGGGACAGGACGGGGAGTGCATGACCTTGGGCCAGGTGAGTCTTTTGGCCAAGGGTACTAGCCTGAGAGAGTCTCATCTGGCGGCTGGCAGCCACCAACACCATCAGCAGTTAGGAGAGTGGACCCCTCAGTCCTGAAGAGAGCATCTGGTGACCTGTCGCCACAACTGTCATGTGGACAAATATAAATTAGTATTTCATTTGTCACCAGTGTTTTAATTTGCTTCAATATAGATCTTCCATGCTCAGATGGAAAACAGTGTAAAGCAATTTTCTTATAGTATCAAATTAACTGGTCACAATGAAAAATAACATTCCCTCCAAGCACTTGCCTTCTTATCGCCTGAAAAAAACCATGTGAATTTTGATGTTTCAGCTTGTCATCCCATTACAGTGTACACACAGTATCTTGAGTTTGTGAGTTCGTAATGTTTGAACATTTAATAATTATTGTAAACTTCTTCCAAGCCTAGATGATTATAAGCTTTTTGTTTTCATTTCTGTGACATAAATAGCATTGTAGGAAAAACAAAGGTCTTTTTTAAATATACATGTCATTATTCCATGCTAAGATATCAACTGTATTTATTTTTTTCTATTTGCTTTATTATCCTTCTTAATATGCAAATGTATTTTCCATAGGCATATTTATGGTAGGTATATGTTTTTCATTATCTCTTTTGTTTAACTTAGTGTCACAATCATAAACATTTTCATGTGGCTAGTAACTTTCACAGTTGTAATTGTAATAGAGACACAAGAGGGATGCCTGTGTGGCTTAGTTGGTTGAGCATCTGCCTTTGGCTCAAGTCATGATCCTGGGGTCCTGGGATCAAGCCCTGCATCAGGCTCCCTGTTCAGTGAGGAGTCACCTTCTCCCTCTCCCCCTGCCTGCTGGTTCGCCTGCTTGTGCTCTCAATCCGTCTGTCAAATAAATAAATATTAATATCTTAAAAAAAAATAGAAACGTAAGATTCCAGCAAGTTGCTCTACTATAAATTGCTTCACCATTCTCTTATTGTTTGGCTTTTAGCTTGTTTCCAGGTTTTTCCTATCAAATCATAGTATAAATTTTAAAATTCTGAACTCAGTAAATTAATTCAGTAAATTGTAGTGGTCAATACTGGCTCATATCAAAGTACAGGGCAAGCATAACAATGATAATATTCAGTCTCTCCCTCAGTGGACGTGGGACAGTCATATAAATGTGGCTTTAGTGATGTGGTAGAGCCGAGACAGCCGTCATCATTTCTAACTGTGTAGGAGGGAAAGAATCATTGAGGAGGAGGATTTTAAGCTAGGCTTTGCAAGGTGAGTAAAATTTACACAAAGAAATAAGATGATGAGGGAATTTTGAGCCACAAGAACAGTAACAGCAAAGAAAAGGGGATGTAGAAGTAATTACAGATATAAGGAACCATGAGTCAACTGGTCTGGTGGCTTATAGGAGATAAAAGAGGTGATGGAAAAGATAATTTAGAATCATGTATTCTGGGAACTTGGCCTCCATATTAAAGAATTCGGATTCATCTGTAAGTAAAAAGGTAGTTTTAAGAAGAATACCATGATTAGATTTGTGCTTCAGAAAAAGTCATTGGCATTACCCTGAAGAGATTGGTTGGAGAGACAGACAGGAGACTCATATTCTAGTTAGAAAGATACTAGACTAGTTCAAGGAAAATTTATCAAGCTATTCTTTCATTTTTTGTTCTTGCCTTCATTTCTTCATAATTCATGAATATCTAATCTCTTTAGTGGGTGTTAGGCCTGAGGCTATTGAAGATCAAGGTCTATTTAAAATTATCCATCTTCCAAGCAAATATGAAATGAGAGCCCACTTTGGGCAAGATGGGCGAATCAGTTTCCTACCAATGCTTGGTCCTGAGTTCCCAGTCTGGTTGTGAATAGGGTAGAGCATTTGGGGATCACAAGTCAATGCATCAGTTCTATGTATAGGACAATTAAGTTCCTCACCAAGTGAGATTCCACAAAAGAGATTAGAGGGACTCTATAAATGTCTTTTCATCTCAACTCTTGAAAAGACAGTGGATCATCTCTGTCTTCTTATTTCTTTTTCACCTCTATCTACAAACAGAGAAGCAAAATCCAAACCTGGAATTGTAAACCCAAATGGAACAATACACAGGCCAAGTTGTCTGGCTATTTGGGGATTAGGAGAAATTCAAATACCTTGAAATATGTCGCATTCATTTACTGAGTTAATTGGAACACTTCTATGAGAAATAAAGGGTTTTTGGATGCCACTCTGCATTTTCACACTGCTATTCCCAGTCTAGGGAATACCACTCCTTTCTTGCATTGCACCGAACCCTCGTCTTAAATCAGGCATATGGTAGGACACCAGGCTGTTGTTACCGTATCACTTAGATGTCATACTTATGAATGAGACACTGCTCTAAAAATATGCTTTGTTTAAAAGGACAAGACATATTTTCTAAAATCTTTCGCAGAACTAATGTAGTATACTAATTCTTACACACTAGCTATTATAGCTGAATCACGTGCTTGATAAAAAATAAGAACATTAAGCCAGATTACGTTTGAAATATATCATTTGTGAAAACACGTTTTAATTTAAAGACAGGTTGAAAGTGATTAGCTGCATTAGGGATTTTGAAGTGTGAATTTCATTATTCTGCCACAATCAGTTGTCTTGTCAACTACCATAAACTTAAATAAAGAATAAGCTTACGACCAGGGAAATATGTCATCTGCTTTCAAAGGACGAACTTATACATCAAAACCATTATTCAATCAATGCACTATTACTTGATGGTTTGAGGCAAGAGTTATCTACCTTTGTGTTGGTGTAATTAAAATTCCATGCCCCTGGAGGTGTGGAATGGGTGTAAGAAGGGAGCAAACAGCATAAGCAAGGTGTTTAGACAGGACGCTGTCAGATCCCCTTGGCTTTTCATTTCTCTTTTTAGGATTTAATTTATTTATTTAACACACACACAGAGCATGAGCTGGGGTGCATGGGGCGCGGGGAGAAGCAGGCTTCCTGTTGAGCAGGGCTCCTTCCCAGGACCCTGGGATCATGACCTGAGCCAAAGGCAAAGTCTCAACTGACTGAGCCACCCAGGCGCCTCCCTGGGCTTTCATCTGTTCCCACATCTCACCCCAGAGGGATGGAATTTCCAACTCTTAGTATCTGTGACTTCTCTTCCTGGGATGGCCCTCAGGCTGCTAGTACTACTCTGCCTATAGATACAGAGAGCCAAACAGCTGCTCCCTTCCCCACCAGTGGCCCTTACCCAAGTGACCCTCTGCTGCCTGACTCTGAAAGCCCCATTCACTTGCTCAGCTCTGTCGTGTGATTTACATTCACTGTTCCCTGCAAAGTGTAGGCTAAAGCTACCCTTCATGAAACTTGGTCTAAAATCATTCCCTTGCTTGGGTTTTTCTCTGCTGTCCGCTTCTGTAACTCCAAAACAGGTTGTTCTGGGAGCATTTCCTTAATAAATGGCTTCCATATAAATACCTGTCTTGAAGTATACTTCTCAGGAAGCTGAAAATAGTACTGTTGCATAAAGTCTTTCTTTCCTATAGTCAACTTTTAAAGATACAGTCTGTGTTAATAAACCTTCTATCTGTGCAAATATACACTGAGAGGGCTAAGCGTAAATGAAACAGAACATTCCCAAGAACTTGAAATGGCATACAGATCCGGCAGATGGGATTTATAGGAAGACCAAAACCAGGCTACCTATATGACAATTGCTTTTGAAGGTACCCAATTTCTGCCAACCTTATTCTTTCTATACACAAGCTACAACCACAATTCGAAGATGCGAGAAAGCTGTTGAGCTGAGCTCTTGTTTGGAGGTCTAGATCCCGTAAGGAAGGTGCTATCCATGGGAAGATCGAAAGGAAGACATAGGAGAAAAGTTGTGGGAAACTGCAGATTTTACTGTTTGCTCGGTTCAGAGACTTCATGCAGAGCGGAAAGGTGGGAAGTGTTGACCTCTGCTCAGGACATCCACACGAACTGTTGGCCCTGGGATTGTCCAGCAGTCATCCACTTAGAAATCTGATTGGGATTTTAACCTAGTCATTTTAAGAACAATTGTGAAGCATAGGAAATTCACTGACTGTATTTATGGAATGCAAATCTGCGTGATTTTCTCCTTGTTTTGGGTAAGTAGGGAAAAAAATCTAACCTACAAAGGCCATGCTGTGGCAAAATGAAAGGGAATGATATCGTGAAGACAAGAGGGAGAGCAGACCTTTGAACACTATTTATAACAGGAACCAGAAAAAATTTAGAAGACTATTTGTCATACTTAATCTGATTTAAGGAGACATCGCCTTTGGTAAACAGGAAGAGAAGCCCACGAAACAGAATAAGCCGAGATGAAGGGACAAGAGGATGAAATGAAAAGCGGACAGGATGCGAGGCCAAGGCAACAAGCTGGGGTGGAATGGGAGCTCGGCGAAATCAAAGGGAGGCAAGAACAATAATTTAAAAATTTAAAATCACGTTGGAGTCAGGCCTTACACACACACACACACACACACACACCCACACACACCCTACTGGCACAAAAAAGAACACAAGAAAGTAGTATTAAAGGAAATGAATGATATCCAGGACAAATGAAACAGATATAATTGAGAATTATAAGTGTTCTGGAAGGAAGCTTGATAATGTGGAACCAAAATAACAAAGACACAAGTGAAGGACCTTTGTCCCGATCTGGGAGTTTGAGAGAAAAGGAAGGAGGGAAACTAAAATGCAAATGGCAGGAGTCTGCCATGATCAAGGCAAAATTATTTAAAGGAGAATAAGACACATATCCTGATTTTATATATATATATATATGTGTGTGTGTGTGTGTGTGTGTATACATATATATATATATTTGTTTTTAATGTGTGTGTATATATATATATGGAAAAGAATGACAAGCACCCAGGAAGAAAGATCCAGGTTATCTCTAAAGGGATTAGTATTAATTTAGCACCATAGAATTACTGGCATTTCAAAATTCCAAACGATAGTGAAGCCAATTTAGAGGAACTGCCATTTAATTCATTTAACAAATATAAGCTCCTATGTTAGGAGCTTATATGTTTCTAACATGTTAGATTCTGAGAGTACTACAGTATAAATTTTTATAAGCTGAAATGAACTGTGTATGGAATTAAAAAATAATAGATCATGGCGACTACATGCAAAGTCTGATGTAGAAGTATAACCACCAAAATTATTTATTTGCTAGACTCTTCTCATGGAGTGTCTGATTCAGTAGGTCTGGGGTACTTCCCGATAATTTGCATGTCTAAGAAGTCCCTAAGTGATACTGATGATGTAGCTAGTCTGGGACCCACACAATCAGAACCACTGATTTATATTAACTAAAATTTGGGAAGGAAAATACCAGAAATGCTCAACTACATTGGAATGATTACATAGTTGTAGACACTAAAATAATATTTTTGAAGATTATACAATGCTATAGAAAAATCCCAATTGAGGGCACCTGGGTGGCTCAGTGGGTTAAACCTCTGCTTTTGGCTCAGGTCATGATCTCAGGGTCCTGGGATCGAGTCCCGCATTGGGCTCTCCGCTTCCCTCCACCCCCGTCTCTCTGCCTACTGCCTACTTGTGATCTCTCCCTGTCTGTCAAATAAATAAATAAAACAAAATCTTTTTTAAAAAAAGAAAAAATCCAATTATAATACTGTACAGATTACTTATCATGTAAGAATTTATGAACCATGTTCTTTAACTATATAAAGAAATTCAGATAAAAAGACAGAGAGAGATGTCGAATACACAAGGACAATCAGGAAATCCAGAAATAGTTGCACTTATTATCACTATTAAGAACAATAATGTTATAAATTTAATAATTCTATTAAATTTATAATAATTATAAATTTTATAAATTTTATAAATTTTTATTATATTGAGAGAAATTATATTATATTGAGAGAAATTAAAATAATTTTCCCAAAAGACCTCATTCAAATATTGTGTCTTCAGTTCAGCTCCTACAAAGTTCCCCACTCTATTGAGCCAAATATGAATTCCTCTGTCAACTCATCAAGGAAGCTTTCATCACATTTTCTATCATTCATTAAAAATTGATGATTTACATTAGCATTTTAAAGGCTCTGAAAAGTCTCAATATTAAATATTATTCCAGTATTTTCCAAACTTATTTTTCCACAGAACAGTGTAGAACATGCCTCACTGTTTTACAGAATAGTCCACACAGCCGCATCAGCTACTCTTTCACATTTACTGAATGAATGAATGAAACCAATGAATCAAGGAATCATACATATTAAATACCTATTTATTAATATTTTCTTGTCGACGAACCTAAACTAAAGGTTTCCCTCACTAAAGCCATGAGCATCTTTATTTATATATACTTATACTTCCCATTCCCTAAGTATCCAACACAACATACTTTAAAAGTGCCTACTGGGAGCAAGGTACTCGATGTATAAAGGTATTTATTTTATTTCATTTTACATGGTCAGATTTCAGCCAAGTATTAATTTGCCAGTTCCTCATTTATTTCAGTTTTCAAAAAGCTTTAAATTACTTCCTTTTTTTTTTTTTTTTAAGATTTACTAACTTATTTATTTATTTGACAGAGAGAGACACAGGAAGAGAGGGAACACAAGCAGGGGGAGTGGGAGAGGGAGAAGTAGGCTCCCTACTGGGGAGAGAACCCCTTGCTGGGCCGTCCCCAGGACCCGGGTGTCATGACCTGAGCAGAAGGCAGATTCTTAAGGATTGAGCCACCCAGGTGACCCTTTAAATTACTTTCTATAGATGACTGTCTATCTACATGATCATTATTCAAATTTAATCGAATGAGAATTTCATTTAATATGGGTGAAAACTGACAATGAAAGAATTCAAGCATTCTCTCCCAGATGGAGTTTCCTGCATTCTGAAAGTTGATGACACTGCATTTCCAAACAAATATTGTATGCCAATAATAAGAACCCATCTGGAATTTTATAATTAATTATTTTCTCTGACAAAGATTCTTTTTTTTCTACTGTAATGGCTACCTTCCAAACCATTCCTACCTTAGATCATAGGATTTCTTATGACCACTTATTTTACAATTACATGAGCTATAGAAAAATATGCAAAAATATTTGGAATACTTGGTAACTTCACAATGAAAATAGTATGGGGTGTTTTCATATATAAACAGCAAGCTTCCCAGCATACCACCAAAGATGAAAAATGGAAATGAAAGTCTCTGAAATAAGGGAAAAATCATTAATAGAATTTAAATTTGTGACTTTCGTGTGAAGATTACAAAACTTTGTCCCCCAACACTGCATATAGAACAAATGCCCCAAAATAGTGTGTTCAGGAACATCTAATAGAATTAAAAGATATCATGATTTTGAAAGAGAAGGACACCAAAGGGCGACTGGAATTAAAGATGATCATTTGATCTTATAAACTGTTTTTAAAATGTCTTGATGGATGCAAACATTTCCTTCATAATGAGATGATGAAAACCAAGTACTTTCATGTGGAATCCTAGGTTTAAAAAAAGATCAAAACACTTTAAGAATATTACTACCTTCCTTTAATAAACACAGCCAGACCTTTTTGGGGCGAGGGGAAGAGACAGGAGAACCAAAATCAAAGGGTTTATAAGGTCATTGATTTCATGGTTTGATCCAAGAAAGATAGTGCAGACTAGGGCTCTTGGGATCCTGACCGGTGAGATCATAGTCAGAGAAACCTCTAGAAAAGCAGATCATTGTAGAGGACTGACTGCCTTTTCTGTTTACAATCTCTCCTTTCTCCTGTTCCCAAGAGCATTCTTCGACTGGTGATAATCCTGGGTCTTCCTTACCCCTTCTAAAGGCCATTCATTAATTTGTTTATTCAACCAATATTTCTTGAGCTTCTGTTACACCCCAGCCAGCCTTGTGGGGGATGAGAATCCAGGAGTGAACCAACACTTATCTGAACCCTCAACTGGGTTACAGCAGTATAGAAATTCTTACATATTTTTCCTCATTAACACAGGCAGAGCCTCTATCCCTAATTACACAACAGAATGTTTTGATACCATATCTTCACTCACTCAGTTAATATTTATTGAGGGAGAAAACTACTCCAGTTTTTCTTTTAAACCGAGGGGAGAGATAGATATTTTAAAAGATCCTTTCCTATGTTATGTATAAATATTATAAGTGAAGCACTTTTCTTAGAAAATGCCTGAATGTATGGTTGTTGTTTTTAATATATATTAATTATAATGTAACATAATGTAATGTAATATAATGTAATATAATATATTTCAGTGAAGCCCGGCTGCATAACTTCAGATTGCATACATAATTCATGGTATGTAACATTGAAAAAATCTCAGCTGAGACTAGGCTGCCTCATATTCAAAATTGGAGTAATAGTACCTAACATTAAGTTATTATGAGATCTCAATGAGATAAAATGTAAAAAAAAAAAAAAAAAAAAAAGAACTTAGGACATAGCACAGAATAGGTTTCTCTAGTTTCTAGTATTATATAAATTTTTATGTTGATATTTTAGATAATAGAGCATTTTGTCTATTTCAAACCAGAATATTTAAAGCACCTTGCAGTACCTTGCCAGGAAAAATGTTGGGATACTACTCTCCAGCAACACCTTATTCTTCAGGAGGGAAATCATCCTGTTGTAATGATGCATCAGCTTACGGCACGTCAGCTTCTGGAAAGACAAGGCCATCAGTGCGGGTCTAAATACAGGACACCTTTATCATTTCCAAGAAAGAATATCTTAAAAAAAAAAAAATCAGTCTCAAAATGTTACTGAAACTATGCTGCTTTTCTTCCTCTTCCTAGAAGAGAATGCTTTCGATCGCAGGATTTTCCCTGAGTCATTATTATTAGTATAATTATTGTTATTATTATTTTCACCCCTTCCTTCTTCATGAGGACAGAAAGGACACTCTTAGGCCAATCTTTTTTTTTCTTTTTTTTTTTTTTTAACATGTCTTTCAACTCCAGAAGGAATTCCAAGCTTTCTGTTTTTCAGCAGAAGAAACTAATATAAAGTGAAGAAGAGAGAAATTTATTCTCCCCTCACCAGCAGTTTGGGGAAGGAAACTTAAATTATGTATCAAAACATTTATTTTCTTATATGCGGTATTTGTTAAATGGCTACAAAACCCTAGGGTAAAGTGAAAGGAGTGCTTTCAGGAGTATATAGAAAATGAGTTATTAGTGTGGTATTGCTGTGTCAAAAAGAAAAAAAAATACTGGCTTGTGCCACTGCTTGTGAATCTTTGTGTGTTTGAAAAAATTTCCAAGGTCAAGTTTCTAAAAGTATGACTTGAAAACAGTGATTTCTCTACTTTTACAATTATCCCGTTGCACTGCGGAGTTCTGGCATTCTCTAGAGGGCAGTTCTTTGTGAACATTGTTGATCTTGGTATTTTTCTGTCCCTTCTGGATGAGCATCAGCTCACTTATTTTTTTTCTTCTGCTGAGCAATATTGTTCCTGGGCCCTTTTGTTAAGTCACAATAAACGAGACAAGCAACCAGCAGGTCCTTGACACAGAGTCACTTATTGATCTGAAAACCGTGCTGTGCTAACCTCACCTTAAAACCCTGCAGCATAAAACTCCAGGCCCTCGAAAACAGCCGAAGCTTTAACACCCAAACACTTATCATCCTTGTTTTCAGTAACATCTGACATATTTAGAGAAGAGCACCCCTTATTAAGGTAACAATTACTAGTGTTTAGTTATGGTAACCTTGACATCCAGCATCTTCCCCAGGTCTCTCCGGAAGTTAAATACTATGTCTTGTTGTCCCCCAAAAGTGCATGAACACAGATCAGGCCAGTCAGTGTCACCATCTTATGGCTGTTGTTGCAAATTAACAAGAGTCTGTGTTGCTCCTTAAATTATGTGATTTTATAATAAAAGGGCATTTTAGAAGAGAGGTGAAGAATTGTTTGTCGGAAAGAGTTATGTAACTTCCAATGCCTAAAGTTTTGCATGGGACTGGATGAAGAAGAGGTTTTGTTATGCGTATACTCCTCCATTCCTTCCCTCATGCGTTCACTCAGTCTTTCAGTGGCTAAATATGAGCCATAAAGCATCATTAAGTCCTGCTGAACTGTCCCATTTTGAACAAAATCATTCTGTTCTCTATTGTCTTGGCCCTGACAATCTGTTGGGATAAAACACAGTCATAAGCAAACTACAGATCGTCCTCGGTACAATGAAGGACATCAGCAACATGTGGTGATAGAGACTAACAGAGGGGAGAAGGAATCCAGCTTCTGGACAGTCTGGGAGATGATCAGTTATTCCAGTAAGAGGAAACAGCGGATACGCAGTCCTGAGGCAGTGTAGCCAAAGTGCAGGGAGGGGAGAGGATATCATGAGCTTTGATATAAAATTGTCCGAAAGTTCGTTGTAACACATGGTCAGGTCATGTTATCTACCCTGTATTATTTCATGCAACTCCTTGTAAATTGCTCAAATTGCTTGTAAACTCTTTGGTCTCTGTTAGATGTCCTTGTTAAGTTCTTGAACTCACACTTTACTTACCTGTCCCTAAATCGTTGCTGAAACTAGGATGCTGTTTCCCTTTCATCATCATGCTAAGCAAAAACAACAACAACAACAACAGAGGAAAAAGAGAAAAATGATTCCATTTGTGTGAGATTCTAGGAAAAACAGATTCATCCATGAAATTCATCAGGAAGCAGATCAGTAGCTTGCTGGGGCCCAGAAGCTGCAGGCAGGGGTGGCTCTAAAGGTGCAATGAGGGGCTCTGGGTGGACTTGGGGGAGGGGGGGAATGAAAGTATTCCATATCTTGATAGTTACAGTGGTTCTACAGTGACTATATTTGCAAAATTCATCAAACAGTATGCCAAAATGGGCCATTTATTATGTGTAAATTCTATTTCAATGAAGTTGGTTAAAAATTTATAAAATAAGAACAAAAAAGAAAAGAACATTAAAAAAAAAGCTCAAATTTCCTTTCTCCATCATCTCTTCCCTAGTCTGACATAGCTTTCCTTCCACCATTGTGTTATGGGCTATGGGTTTTTGTACTTGTGACAAGCATACCACGTACAGCTTTTAATGAGTATCTTGGTGTTAAGTTGGCTGTTTCTCCTTGGGGCTTGCATATTCCCTTGGGATAGAATCTGTATCTCATTTGTCTTTTTCTCCCCCCACTTAGCACCTACCTCAGAACTCATAAAAGGACCTCACTGAGCACTTGTAAAATCAATAGCACTATTTTCATATTTACATCCTGCCTCGTTCCCAAAAAGGATGAACAGGAAACAACATTGATTTCCAGGGGTTGATGAATGAATGGAGTGTTCTTGGCACTGGAGCCCACATCCTGGCTCCATGTGTAAAAACTGGGGGCAAAATGGGTTTTCGACCTCCCTTCTTCACACCTGTACTTGCTTATTGATTGAGTGAAATGCTTGCGATGGTTTCTCTGTTCTCCAGTAGGGAAATGCTGTACAGACGCTCTGCATTTTCCTTCTTAATGGTCCATTATTTCTCTGCAGAGAGGCCAGGAGTAGAATCAGTGTTGGCAAACCACAAAGAAGTGGACACGACAGTGTAATAGGAAGGCAGCTATTATGTCGCATTATTACCTCGAGTGAAAGAAAATCGAAGGAGCATAGTGGTCTATTGCATAACTGCCACTCTCGGGTTGTTGTGGGGGAAAAGCTGTGTAAATCAGCCCTCCTGTGCTGGTTCTTGAGAAGACTTTGTCCCCTTCCCACAGACCCTCTCCCTATGCAATTTTTCGTTTCTCAATTGGCCGATTCCCTGGAATATTAGCTTTTCAAAATATGACACAGAAGTTCACCAATTCCTTCCAACACATAACACTTTAAAATTGCAACTCCAAATTATTTCTGTTAAAAATAGCTGATTTTTATGACTCCTAGGGGATTTCTTATTTTAATCTGAAACCTGCAGAAATGGTTCAGTTTTGTAGAAATGATGGGGGAATGTCTGCTCTTAGCAGTTTTTGTGTTCAAGGGCAAATCAACCTTTGTGCTTGCTAACTCCAATTTTCCAAGGGTTATGAGACTTTAATTTGATTCTTTATCCAGTGTGCATAAAACGTTCACTGGAATTTGCATAATACATTTATTGTATAATCACTCTTCACGTTGGTTACCTGCTTCCTCAAATGAACATTGCTTTTTTAAGGGGATATATTAATGTAGGGCCAATTTGAACTTTGTAACTAAACAGAATTATGTATATCTCTGAAGGACAAACATAAAGGAGAGAGAGAAGGATAGCATGGACTTGTTCTGAAATTGGCTATTATATAAAAATAGCCCTGATCCTGAAATTCCAAATATTAATTTTGCAAACAGAAGCAGGGGAAAGATTCTGTCTTTAAAAACATAGAGATTTATTATGTGGAGAAGGAATACACTTGTCCAGCCTATCTCTTAAAGTGCAGTTTAGGCAAGTAGATTCCTTCAGGATGCTAGATTTTAGCACAGTCTAAGAAGGTGAGGGAGTTGGAGAAAAGGGTGCCGTAGGCTTTAGGCCAGGAGCTTTGAAGGTGTTTTAATTCATTCAGTTCCCAGAGCCAATATATAATTAAGGTAATATTATTATTACCCTCAGTTTTGGTTTAGTGTGCTGTGTCTTTGGACATACTGCTATCAAACAGCAGAGCGAAGATTTGAACCCAGACTATATGAGGACAGCATCTTTGTCCTTCAACTACACCAGACAGTTTTCCTTTAAATAAACTTGTCTAGGTGAACCATGAGAGACTATGGACTCTGAAAAACAATCTGAGGGTTTTGAAGGGGCGGGGGGTAGGAGGTTGGGGGAACCAGGTGGTGGGTATTATAGAGGGCACGGATTGCATGGAGCACTGGGTGTGGTGCAAAAGCAATGAATACTGTTATGCTGAAAAGAAATTAAAAAATAAATAAATAAATAAATACACTTGTCTAGTGTGAGCCACCTTGGGGACTGTGTATCTCTTAACATTAGCACTGTCCAGTGGAGCCTGAAGAGCACTTGGCACAGGGACTATTCAGAGATTGGGAAACCTGATAGAGATTGCATGAGATTATGTCGGAGATCTCCATTTTCCTGTAATTTTATAAGGATAGTAGGTGCAGACCAGACCTGATGAATGGCTTGTTGCAGACCAGAGTGTCTCAGTCTTTAATGTGGATACAATCATCTGGAGATCTTGTCTGACTGAGTAGATGCACAGTGAGTAAGAGATTCTTTTTCTTTTGTTTCTGATTTTTGTTTTTTGTTAAGATTTATTCATTTATTTGAGAGAAAGAGAGAGAGAGAGAGAGAGAGAGAGAGAGAAGAAGAGCATGAGCAGGGGAAGAGGTAGAAAGAGAGGGAACAAGAGAATCTCCAGCAAACCCCCTGCTGAGTGCAGAGTCTAGTGCGGGGATCGATCTCACCACCCTGAGATCATGACCTGAGCCAAAAACAAGAGTCAACTGCTCAACCAACTGAGCCACCCAAGCACCCCACAGTGGGTGAGAGATTCTGAATTTCTGCAAAGTCTCAAGTGATGCCATTGTTGCTGGTTCACAGACCAGATAGAGAGTAATAAAGTAGAAAACCTCTCTGAGGAGGCCCCTCTGATCTCTGATTACAGGGCCATTTCTCTAGGGATCCAGGTCCTGACCTTAGTTAGGACATTGTACTTAACCATTGGTCATAGTTCTCTAAGCAGTGTCTTAACCAGCATATCTTAGGATCATTGAGATCCCATTGTCTTTAGTCAACTAAGACTCATCAAACACGTCTTCCCTATAAGAGAGAAGATCTGAGCTGCAAGCCATAGGTCACCAGCTATGAAAGGGACACAGAAGAGCTGGTACCATCAGCTCACATACCAGTTTCCATACTATAGTAAAATTTCCTTGGGGAAGACATATCTTTCATTGTTGAGTAAAAAGAAAAACAACAACAACAACAAAAACAAACAAACAAACAAACAAAACACCTCACTTTCAACTTCTAAATAAATGCACAGTCATGAGTATAATGACATGACTATTGAAATTCTTGGCATCCTTTCTGAATCACAGATCTGAAATTGTGTCTCAAGGTCCCAATATAGTTCCAAAATTCCTTTGAGATGGGTCCAACCTAATTGCAAGGAGAAGGAAAATGGGCCTCCATTTTCCTGTATTTCAGGAGGGCATTATTTGAATTTGATTTAACTGGCTTCTGAGATCTTTGGTTTGCATGCATTAAGGTCTTTGAAGTATCTTTCAAAGAAACAAAAAATTCAGAAAAAATCACTCCCTAAGTCTACGAGGCTTTAAGAGTATTGCTTATTCCTACTTTATTAATTTTGAAAATCTTTCAAAATGTTGGAATAAAATCAGTTTTGCAAATCAGTTGGCTAAGTCATAATGTAGAACTCAGAAATCTTTAAGGAAGAGCTAGGCAATTGGATGTTGAAAATAATATATTAATAAGATTATAGTGATCCATATTTATCGATCAGGAAAGGTAACCACATGTCTTATTAAGAGAAAAAAAGTGGATTATAAAACTGCATAATATGATATTATTTGGGTTAAAAATAAAAGAAAAAAATGAACAGTTTGTTTATTTTTGAGCCATGGCGTCATGCTTAATTTCCCTCCATATTGACTGAAATTTCTTCAATAAAATTGTATAACTTTTAAAATTAGAAGAAAACAACACTACTATTCATTTTTAGGGATAAAATAGCTGGGGAGCCATTTATAAAATTTTTACTACAGTGATTTTCATTTCATGTTTTTTGATAGTAGGAATTTTTTTTTAAGATTTTATTTATTTATGAGAGAGAGAGAGAATGTACACGAGCAGGGACAGGGACAGAAGGAGAGGGAGAAGCAGACTCCCCGCTGAGCAGGGAGCTCACCACAGGGTTTGATCCCAGGACCCTAGGATCATGACCTGAACCAAAGGCAGACAACCAACTGAGCCACGCAGGTACCCCTGATAGCAGGAATAATTTTTATCACTTTATAATCCCCTAAGTGCTTCCAATGCATATAACAGTAGAGCACAAAATTGACTTTTGGTTGCTTTTTCAAATTAGAACATCAGAAAGAAACATAGGAGAGTTTCTTGGGAAAATGAACCATAGCACTAAGGTCTAGGTAGAAAGGAACTTAACATTTATTTCATTGAATACGGTTTTGTTGGTTTGCTTTTTATTTTTTATTTTTATTTATTTATTTTTTTACCCTATGCATTTTCTTACTCTCAGTTACCTACATGTATACATAATTACAGAACTAGAATCATATTTGTTATATCAGGTAGGATGAAAAGAAGTCATTGGGGTCTAGTAGGATTAAAAAACACCATTTTTCATAGTGCTAGGGACAGTATTTATGGACATTTACTTAAAATATTTGGAATAAGGCCTATAAACACACGACTGAAGACTCCACCTGGTAAAATACGGGTTTAAAATAGAAAATGCATGACTTTCGTTAAACAGAAGCTTCCTGAGGGTTTCAAAGTGAATTTTGTCGGTTTAGAAGGAGGAAATCATGCATGGAAACTTTCCCAGGAAATTCAGAAGTTTAAAGGAATGCCAGGCTTTGTGCAGAAATTTAGATGAGGTGACAACAAAGTGGAGGGAATATCTAGAATGTAAAATGTAGCCAAAACAGAGACCCACAGATAACATGTCCTTCTTAAAAAGAGTCGACCTGTATGTAGGATTCCCCTCCTCTTCCTTCCTTTTTGCACTGAGATACTTAATACACTCCTCTGCGTGGTTGCCTAGTTCTGCTAAAATATCCATCCTCTTAAGATGAGTGGCCATGGGTTAGGGGCTGTTTCTACTCTAGAAAGATGTGAAAGACTACACACGTGCTTCCTAGGCCATTAGCTGGAGCCATTGAGTGTGCCTGTGCATTAAAGCACCTGGGAGCTGGGAGATGAGGACATGGGACTGTCCTTCCATGGCTTCTCACACATTGAGACCATCATCTCTGCTCTTCTGATAGAGGAATAGTAGAGTTCCACAAGTCTGTAAGACCAGAGCAAGGAGAGGGAGGGCAGGATGGGCACTCAGGAATGAAATCATAACTAGTTTTGCCTACCCTACTGTGCACTGGGATTGTAGAGCTATAATTAGAGTGTTCAGTTACAGCTTGCTTCCATCATAGTTACAAACTCAATGGAATTATTTTATCAGTACCCTGGCTGGCTCCTGCAGCCACACAGCACTACACGTTTGTACCTCCCACTGCTGTGGATGGCAGAGACACATTAGGATCAAAGGTTCACACAAGACATATATTTTCTTTGTATCCTTGAACACTGTCTGTTAGCAAAGGAAAGCTTTGCAAGATGATTCGCAGAGGCTAATCTGCCCATTTACAGCCAAGCAGACTGCTCCCTTAATCTCTGTGATATTATAATAAAGTAATGGTTGGTCTAGTCGAAGACCTTGGCAAATCAGTGAGTTTCTTTAATCGTAATAAAGAATAGTGATCTCTCTAAGCCTATAAATGATGATCCTGATCTTAATTTTGACTTTATTCAGTATAAAGAAGCAATTTCTCTCATTTAAAAATCAATTGAACGGGGTGAGTAGGGAAGCGAGTTTTGGGATTTGAATTTGTGTTTGGTTTAATAAGACTTTCTGTGCAACATAAATGGGATGAGATAGTGTCCCATTTTCAAGTGGCATACTACTAAGTACTTTGCTCCCTAACTTCGTCTGTCTTTGTAATTGTTCTGTTCTGCCGGGAAATGCCATATGGGACCTAATTTCTTTTCCTGGTGCTCCCTTTTGTCATTTGTGCAAAATGTATTGACTTTTTCCCCACCTGGAAGAAATACTTACCATGTTGGAATACTGGGATTTTCCTTCCACTTTTTATGTGGTGCTGATTCTTCTCCATACTTTGTGTTTAACTTAATTCATTTCTGCTATGCACAAAAACTGGCAAACAGAGAGAGAGAATAATACATGCATACATAAATTTAGAAAATTGGATAATTTTACCATCAAGCCACACACAAAACGAGTTAGGGCATGTTGAATCAGGCATTCAGCTTTGATGAACAGAACTGTATACATAAAATCATGTGTACTATATTGATGGAAAACATGGCATTTTGCATATGCTCACCTATTATAACCCCCTATGTGTCAGGAGACTCTCTATTGGATGCCTGGGTGGCTCAGTTGGTTAGGCGCCTGCTTTTGGTTCAGTTCACGATCCTGGAGTCTCGAAATCAAGTCCCAGTCAGGCTCTCATTCTCCTTCTCCCACTCCCCCTGCTTGTGTGCTCTCTCTCTCTCTCTCTCTCTCTCAAACACATAAATGAAATGTTTAAAAAAAAAGACTGTATTGTATTTAAATTTCCTTATCTACCCTGCTAGACCATTAGCTGCCTGATGGAAGGGACTATAATAGAGTGTCCTAGTTTTCCCTGTAGCATCTAGCAAGGTATCTTTCTTGCACATAGTAGATGTTCAGTAAATGAAATAATAGGAAAGTCACATTATGATTTAAAAGCATCCCTCCTTGGGGCACCTGGATGGCTCAGTGGGTTAGGCCTCTGCCTTTGGCTCAGGTCGTGATATCAGGGTCCTGAGATCAAGCCCCGCATCAGGCTCTCTGTTAGGCAGGGAGCCTGCTTCCCCCTCTCTCTCTGCCTGCTTCTCTGCCTATTTGTGATCTCTGTCTGTCAAATAAATAAGTAAAATCTTTTAAATTTTTTAAATCTTTTAAATTTAAAATCTTTTAAATTAAAAAATAGAAAATAAAAGTGTTCCTCCTAACAGTTAAAACCTCCCAAAACTGATGTCTCATTTTAGTGTTTCTGGCACTAGAATATCAAAATGTTTGGGTAATTAAATTCAAACAACAGGGGAATCTAGTGAGGTAATCTGTTTACCGTATCTAGGAAATTGTTACCCTTCTTATTTACCTCTATTTGCTGAGCATCTGAGGGCTGCAGCCCTTTGCAGAGAAAATACATATGCTTTTCTTTTTTTTTTTTTTTCTGGATAAAATCATTCCAAATCACTTTCTGAAGATGTTTCAAAGCATAAGTGATTTCAGATTTTAGTGGATTACATTTTAGTTCTCTCAAAATTAGCATTCTTATCTCTGGCTTTTGCATTTTACAGGATTTATCTTTTGCCTTTATTTTTCACACATCTAAATTATGCCATATGGCTCTTCTAGTTCCTCTGTAGTATACTTGCTTCATTATACTAATCACCGTGAACCTACTGAAGTCATGACTGGGGTTTCTGGTTAGCTTGGTTTTAGAAATATACAAACAGTGAAGAACTTATCAGTGTTACCCTGCAAACATCTTTTTTGATCACATAAGGCAGAGAATTAGGAAATGCAAAAATAAGAAAAAGACATTCAGCAATCACTCAACATTTTCGAGATGCAAGAGGAATTAGCTGAAATGTGGAGGCAAGGAGCCGCCTGGACTCCACCAGACCTGTAGGAAGTCTGCAAACCACTCCTCACTTCTGCCAAGTCACCTTCTGTCCCCGAAACTCTGGTTTTCAGCTCTGAGGTCAGAGGACAGCCACAGAATATCATTAAGCCTAAAAAGAAGGTGGGGGGATTGATGGGAGGGCAATCCTTAAACATCTTCAACTGTTCAATTTGAGTGGAACTTCAGTTGATGGTGTAATTCCCTGACAAAGTGTTCCCTTATTCTGTTTAAAAATCGCATTTGACTCACAGCTGGATCGTCTTTGAAAGGAGTTGGGTGTTACATCAAGCCATCTGTGTTTCAAGTGGGCTTTTACAACAACCATTCTAAAAAGGAAGAGCAATGCAAATGTTGTGAGATTTAGTGTGCAGTTCACTCTGAGAGCAAGTGTCTCTCTGCTGACTAGATGCCACCACAAATCTGAACCAGGAGTTCTGGTTTTAATGTCTCCCTGCGCCCTCTCCTCCTGCAGAAAGTACAATCCCAATGTTGGTCAATGAGAAATAGAAAATTTAAAAAGCAAGCACAACAGAGGAGTACCAAACAGGCTGGTGAAGATGGCAAAGAGACTTTTTAAAAAAATTTTTTATTTTTAAAATTTCTTTTCAGTGTACAAGAACTCATTGTTTATGGACCACACCCTGTGCTCCATGCAATACGTGCCCTCCACAATACCCACCATCAGGCTGGCCCAACTTCCCACCCCCCCATCCCTCCCCTTCAAAACCCTCAGATTGTTTTTCAGAGTCCACAGTCTCATGGTTCATCTCGCCGTCCAATTTCCCTCAGCTCCCTTCTCCTCTCCATCTCCCCATGTCCTCCGTGTTATTTCAGCAAAGAGACTTTTAATGAAATGCAAAGGGATTATCACACAGTGATCCAATTGAATGGCAAAGGTCGCACAGATGTTGCCCACAGATGCAACCCCCTGGGGCCAATCCATTGTTTGTGGAACTCGGTTACACTTTTTAAGTGTGTATATGTCTATATATATATTTTTCTCTATAAAGTCACTGGGCTTGTGGCTCAATAAAAATAGAAAAATTTTAAATTAACAAGTTTAAGGTATTTCATGAAAACATTGATCATATCTGCCAATGGAATGAGTACATTTGGCGAATGACCTAATTAGCACAGAGTTGGATTTTTCTCAATACTCTGCTCCCCACTAATTGCAGAACTGCTGCGGCCTTCACCACTGACAAGGAAGAAAAACAAGGACTGGGGTGTGGAGAAAACAGTGACATTCCGGTTTAATTCATTTGAACCTGCTGCCAAGCTTAATTATGTAATTGAGGGAGTGAGGCTGGTGTGCGTCCAGCCACGTGGGCTGGGGTTTGGGACGGGTTCCATTCACCAGTGTTTTCTTGAATATTTTATCAGTGACCATAAAGCATTATTAGCTGGGGCTGAACTCATCTCCCTAGGCTACCCCTCTCCAGAGGTAGGTGCAGAGGTTCCTGTTCCTAGACTTGGTTCTTTGGCATTAAGGAAGCAAATTGAAACCAAATTGAAGTCATTGTATTTTGTAATAAATGCATCATTATTCTTTAGCAGCAGCTTTGCATCTCATTCTGTTCTCCTGGTTGCATGTAGTGCATACCGTCCCATAAAACTCAGAAATGCAATGTGCATTTCTACAGTCAGAGTGTTTTTCAGGGTTGCTTGAGACATTTTTTACCTCTGCACTTTCATTTGAATTAGTGAAACTGAATATGTATAGAAAACACAGAACTCAATGAAATATTTCATATCTGGTGGCTTATTCTTTCTTTAGAACTTTGTGTCACGGGGTCTGAGCACCCCTGTTGCTGTGGAGCCTTCTGTAGAAGTGATATTTTGTACAGAGGCAACCTTCTCCTTGCTGGCCTGATGGCTCTAGAAATGCATTCTTCTCAGAGTTCGCCCATTCCCTCCCTGATTCAGAGAAAGCTCGGGTATTTCATTCCCTCACAGAGATTTCTTCTGTTTGGCATTGAAGTTCAGCCCTGGAGATCAGCGTCGTGATTTTGTAATATCTTGTGTAATGTGTGGGGGTGGAAGGAAACAGAGGCAGCCAAAGAAGGAGCCATGTTGGAACAGAAGCGGTCGTGAGGTCAGGGGCCGCCTGGCTGGATGGCAGCATGGTGGAGCCAGACGCAGACCCCTTGGCATTTGTATTGTTCTTTAGAGTCAAAATGTATTAATAGATGTTTTAATCAGTTAATTCCCATTATAATCTGTGAAGTAAACATACTTTTAATTAATTTTGACAAATATTTATTAAGCACAGGTTATGTGTTAAGCACAGGCCCAGTAACCCAGTACATATGAATAAATAACACTCATTAACCAAGAGGGACCTTTTTTTCTTCTGCCTTCGAGTTGCAATGACCAAAGGGAAGGATCCCTCTTTCAGTAAGGGCAGCCCTGCATATGTGTTCCAGATTCTCTCACCCCTCCACTTTTCAGGAACATTATTCTATAAATTATCTCCTTGCCCTCATGAAGTTTTGATCTCTTGCTTTCTGCTTTCTGTCCCTATCTGTAATTACCAAGAACAATCCCATAATGGGTGCAAGAAGTAAGCATTTGTTGAATAACTTGAATGAATCTTCTGTATTTTCCTGGCTTCCTACTGAAATCAGCTGAGGAACACACATGTATACATGTACACTTGCACACACGTGGGTATGTACTTGCATGTAAACACCTGGGCCACATTACTAAAGATATTGATTTACTTTCCTGGAGGTGAGAAACGTACACTGGTATTTTTTTTTAAGCTCCCAAAGTGATTCTAGTGTATAACTAAGATTTAAAACCATGATATCTTCTATCTTAAAACAAACGAAAACAACTCTTTTGGCCTCATACCATCTCTGTAGTGGACCTGTCTCGTAATTCTCCTTCCCACCAAGATAACAGCAAGGAGGCCTGTGAACACTCTCTCAACCTCCTTCTCTTTCTCTCACTCTTCAACCAGTCAAGCAGGCTTCACTCCCCACTATTTGCCTGAAGCAAATCATGATCATGATACCTATATTCCTAAGCACACTGGACATTTGCAAGCTCTCATCTTACTCTCATTGTCTGTGGCATGTGACGGTGGATTTCTCTCCCTTTCTTGGAACACTTTCTTTCCTTGGCTTTGAGACATCCTATTCCCCTTTCAGTCCCTCCTTCCTCTCTGATTCTCCTGCAGCCTCCTTTGCAATCTCCTGTTATTACCTGTCACCTAAATGCTGAAGCTGTTCAAGCTCCAAACCTGGGCCCTTGGTTTCTACTTACACTAGGCATTTTTGTCTGTTACCATCTCTGTAAATCACATCTTTATGCTGTTGACCTCCTACTTTATATTTCCAATCCTAGCCTCTTTTCTGAGCACCAGCCTAGTATATCCAACTGCTCCTTGACATTTTTACTTAGATGTCTCGCAGGCATTTCTGACTCAACCAATATTTTAATTTTCCCTCTCCTCGGTTAGATCCTCCTCCAGGCTCCCCACTTCAGTAAATCACATCTTCACCCACCCATTGGCTTCTGCTGAAAAATCAGTAGTAAGCCTTGTCGTCTGTATCTCCCTTACTTCCCAAGCCAGTCAATCTATCATCAAGTCCTGCTAATTCTGCCTCCAAAATATAATTCAAATCATCCACTTTATCCCCTCCATTTTATCGCCGGCCACCATTTGTCTGGATTGCTTTAATAGCCCCTAAATCTTGTCCTGATTCTGCTTATGCAGCCCAGCTTCTCCACAACCATTCAATCTTCAGCAGAAACCTGTTGGAGGGATATTTTAAGAAATGCAAATCATTTCTTGCTACTGCTTCCTTAACTTTCAATGGTGAGCAATCCATTGTTAGATTCCATATTATATGCATTGTTTTCTTTCAAGGGCCCAATTGTAGATTCATTGGTATGGTTATTTGTTTCATGTCCATCTCTCATCTCAACTCTAAAAACACATAAGAGTGGGAGGTGGAACCATTCTCTTCTTTTTTAAGATTTTATTTGTTTGAGAGAGAGAGAGCAAGAGAGAGCATAAGCAGGGAGGAGAGGAAGAAGCAATCTCCCTATGAGGAGGGAGCTGGATGTGGGACTCGATCCCAGGACCCTGAGATCATGACCTGAGCCGAAAGCAGATGCTTAACCAATTGAGTCACCCAGGCGCCCCAGGATTACTCTTTTTAATGCCTATATACCATGTGCCTGGCAAAGTGTCTTAAATAGAATTTCATTACTCAATGAAAGAATGAGCATGTTAACGGATGAAGATAATTGACCAAAGCATGAGGCAGGAGGGGGTGCCTTGTCCAACCTCACTTACCCAGCTCTACTGAGAATTCAACCAGACTGAATGAACTGCATTGAATCTGTTTGTGGGACTGTTTTATTCGATGCCCTGACTTCAGAATAAAGGGATTTCTGAGAACTGTGCCTGTTGGCTTCAGGAGCTACAGACAGAAGTTTGCAAAGTAGGCTTATAAAGTAGTTCGTTGTGTGATGCATTTGGAAAGAGCTTATGAGGACTTCGCTTCAAATCCTGAACTCACCAATTAAGCAGCTTGCAGTTTAGGGGTTAGTTGTGCCACCTTGCTTCAGCCTCTGTTTCTTCCTGTATCCATGAATGGGCACAAGGCCAGTAAGACCTGACGTCATTGTTTCCCCAGTGATCAACATGTCAACCGCCCAGCATATAGTACATGGTACAAAGGAGATAACATCTACATTTTAGTTTTACTTTCTGTTCCCCCGACTCTACTTCTTGATTTATTTTGTTCTTTTTCTCCATTCTCGTTTTGCTTTTATTTCCCCTATTTGACTCATCTTAGTGGGTGGTAATACTCCTATTACTCACATAGGTTGAATTTTGTGGCAAGAGAAGAGTTAGCAGGACTTACAGAGGAGGCTTCCGATTGGAAGAGAAACACAAACCTCATAGCTTCTCTGCCCAGCTTTTCAAGAGCACTTTGTGGTACACTGCTGTGTAACAAGTTCATTTTAGGATAACATGCTGGGAGGGAGGAAAAGAAGAAGGGATTCGAAGGGAGAAAATTAGAAAGTTAATTAAAAGAAACAACTTGGTAATTGAATTCCCTCGCTCTCTTCTTTGGTTATGGGAGTGGGTCATAGAGCATGGTTAGTAAGTTTGCTTTGGTAGCTCACCTCCAAACTTCTGAGGAACAAGTGTGAGAGCGCAGAGTAGATCCCTGATGGACAGATGAGGAAAGGGCATATATGATGGGACTTTTATACATGCCATGCCAAGCTGCCCTTGTACTCATGCTTGAGCTTTTTTATTTTGAAATATAATTGGCAGCTGACATTAGAGTGAGACTAAGCCCAAGACTAAGCTCATCTAATTTATGGGCATGCAGAATCCCCTTTCCACCAATTCTGCTTCCTTGATTCTAGCTTTTTTTGTAGACTTATTCTGTATACACACTCACACAGGCAGCAAGGGCAGAGAACAGTATAGGCAACACTGGTGACTTCTTCAGATTACACTCAAGTAACAAGTGACATGGGTCTATTTTTGTTATTTTTAAAAGAAGTTTTGGGTATTTATTTAATTACTCTAGCACATATAACTTAAGAGTTAAGATAATTTATCTAAGACATTATCACCAAGTGAGATGAGGTCCTGTGGTGCACTAACAGGAGCTTAGGTATGAATGAGAACTAGTTTCAGACTGTAACTCTCATTCACAACATTTATTCATTCACCCAGTTGATGTGCATCTGTATATCAGATGTGTACTGCGTTCCAGGCCCCGTGGAGGTTGTTGGTGATAACTCTGAGTTCTATCAAGGCTTTTATTAACATCAGCTTTTTTTCCCCCATCCCTCACCTCATCACAGAGAAGTTTTATTCAACTGGCCCATATTTACCCCACAAATGCTCTTTCTTCAGCACAAAAGCTAGAATAAACTCCCTAGAATTACTCAAATCAGGGGTCAGCACCTGCTCTGGCTCACATCTCCTCAAACTTGAATAGGCATTTGAATCTCCTAGGGATCATCCAGAAATGCACATTTCCAACTCAATACACTTAGGATTCTGCATTTCTCACAAGCTCCCAAATGGTTAAGCTGCTTCTGATCCCTGGAGTCTGATGCCCCATCTTCATTGACTCATTCTTTCCTACACAGGGGAATTGCAAATAACCAAGGACTAAGGAGCAGGCATGATTTGACCCATTGCTTATATAAGGGACCACCGTTATTAGGTCTTTCTTTTTTTAATTAACATATAATGCATTATTTGTTTCAGGGTACAGTTCTTTGATTCATCAGTCTTACACAATTCACAGCACTCACCATAGCACATACCCTCCCCAGTGTCCTTCATCCCACCACCCCATCCCTCCCACCTCTCACCATTCCAGCAACCCTCAGTTTGTTTGCAGGACCAAGAGTCTCTTAAGGTTATCTCCCTCTTTGGTTTTGCTTTGTTTTATTTTTCTTTCCCTTTCCTCATGATCCTCTGTCTTGTTCTTCAAATTCCTCAAAACAGAGAGATCATATGATAATTGTCCCTCTCTCACTGACTTATTTTGCTTAGGATAATACCCTCTAGTTCCATCCATGTCATTGCAAATGGCAGGATTTCATCTTTTGATAGCTGCATAATATTCCATTACACACACACACAAACACACTACATCTTCTTTATCCATTCATCTGTCGATGGACATCTAGACTTTATCTATAGTTTGGCTATTGTGGCCATTGCTGCTATAAACATTGGGGTATATGTGCCCCTTCAGATCACTACATTTGTATCTTTGGGGCAAATAAATACCCAGTAGTGCAATTTCTGGGTCCTAGGGTTGCTCTATTTTCAACTTTTTGCAGAACCTCCATGCTGTTTTCCAGAGTGACTGTACCGGCTTGCATTCCCACCAAGAGTGTAGGAGGGTTCCCTCTTCTCTGCATCCTTGCCAACACCTGTTGTTTACTGACTTTTTTTTAGCCATTCTGACTGGTGTGAAGTGGTACCTCACTGGATTTGATTTGTATTTCCCTGATGCCTAGTGATGTTGAGCACTTTTTCATGTGTCCATTGGCCATTTGGATGTCTTCTCTGCAGAAATGTCTGTTCATGTCTTCTGCCCATTTCTTTTTTTTTTTTAATTTTTTATTTTTTATAAACATATATTTTTATCCCCAGGGGTACAGGTCTGTGAATCACCAGGTTTACACATTTCACAGCACTCACCAAAGCACATACCCTCCCCAATGTCCAAAATCCGACCCCCTTCTCCCAAACCCCCTCCCTCCAGCAACCCTCAGTTTGTTTTGTGAGATTAAGAGTCACTTATGGTTTGTCTCCCTCCCAATCCCATCTTGTTTCATTGATTCTTCTCCTACCCACTTAAGCCCCCATGTTGCATCACCACTTCCTCATATCAGGGAGATCATATGATAGTTGTCTTTCTCTGCTTGACTTATTTCGCTAAGCATGATACGCTCTAGTTCCATCCATATTGTCGCAAATGGCAAGATTTCATTTCTTTTGATGGCTGCATAGTATTCCATTGTGTATATATACCACATCTTCTTGATCCATTCATCTGTTGATGGACATCTAGGTTTTTTCCATAGTTTGGCTATTGTGGACATTGCTGCTATAAACATTCGGGTGCATGTGCCCCTTTGGATCACTACGTTTGTATCTTTAGGGTAAATACCCAATAGTGCAATTGCTGGGTCATAGGGCAGTTCTATTTTCAACATTTTGAGGAACCTCCATGCTGCTTTCCAGAGTGGCTGCACCAGCTTGCATTCCCACCAACAGTGTAGGAGGGTTCCCCTTTCTCTGCATCCTTGCCAGTATCTGTCATTTCCTGACTTGTTGATTTTAGCCATTCTGACTGGTGTGAGGTGATATCTCATTGTGGTTTTGATTTGTATTTCCCTGATGCCGAGTGATATGGAGCACTTTTTCATGTGTCTGTTGGCCATCTGGATGTCTTCTTTGCAGAAATGTCTGTTCATGTCCTCTGCCCATTTCTTGATTGGATTATTTGTTCTTTGGGTGTTGAGTCTGACAGGTTTTTTATAGATTCTGAATACTAGCCCTTTGTCTGATATGTCATTTGCAAATATCTTCTATTCTGTCGGCTGTCTTTTGTTTTTTTTTTTTTTTTTTTTTTTTACTATTTCCTTTGCTGTGCAAAAAATTTTCATCTTGATGGCGTCCCAGTAGTTCATTTTTGTCCTTGCTTCCATTGCCTTTGGAGATGTTTCTAGGAAGAAGCTGCCATGGCTGAGGTCGAAGTGGTTGCTGCCTGTGTTCTCCTCAAGGATTTTGATAGATTCCTGTTTCATATTGAGGTCTTTTATCCAGTTTGAGTCTATTTTTGTGCATGGTGCAAGGAAATCATCCAGTTTCATTCTTCTGCATGTGGCGGTCCAATTTTCCCAACACAGTTTGTTGAAGAGACTTTTTTCCATTGGACATTCTTTCCTGCTTTGTTAAAGATTAGTTGACCATGAAGTTGAGGGTCCATTTCTGGACTCTACTCTGTTCCAATGATCTATGTGTCTGTTTGTCTTGATGATAACAGATTTGTAATAGAGCTTCAAGTCCGGAATTGTGATGCCACCGGATGTGCTTTTCTTTTGCAACATTCCTCTGGCTATGTGGGATCTTTTCTGGTTCCATATAAATTTTAGAATTATTTGTTCCATTTCCTTGAAAAAAGTTTATGGGATTTTGATAGGGATTGCAGTAAATGTATAGATTGCTTTAGGTAGCATAGGCATTTTCACAATATTTGTTCTTCCAATCCATGAGCATGGAATGTTTTTCCATTTCTTTGTGTCTTCCTCAATTCCTTTCATGAGTACTTTATAGTTTTCTGAGTACAGATTCTTTGGATCTTTGGTTAGATTTATTCCTAGCTATCTTAAGGTTTGGGGTGCAATTGTAAATGGTATTGACTCCTTAATTTCTCTTTCTTCTGTCTTGTTGGTGTATATAAATGCAACTGACTTCTGTGCATTGATTTTATATCCTGACACTTTACTGAATTCCTATATCAGTTCTAGCAGTTTTGGAGTGGAGTCTTTTGGGTTTTCCAGTTAAAGTATTCATATCATCTGCAAGGAGTGAGTGTTTGACTTCTTTGGTGATTTGGATGCCTTTAATTTCTTTTTTGTTGTCTGATTGCTGAGGCTAGGACTTCTAGTACTATGTTGAGTAAGAGTGATGATAGTGGATAGCCCCGCCATGTTCCTGACTTTAAGGGAAAAGCTCTCAGTTTTTCCCCATTGAGAATATTTGCTGTGGGTTTTTCATAGATGGCTTTTATGATATTGAGGTATATACCCTCTATCCCTATACTGTGAGAGTTTTGATCAAGAAAGGATGCTGTACTTTGTCAAATGCTTTTTCTGCATCTATTGAGGATATCATATGGTTCTTGTTCTTTTATTAATGTATTATATCATATGATTGATTTGAGGATGTTGAACCAAACTTGCGGCCCAGGAATAAATCTGACTTGGTCGTGGTGAATAATCCCTTTAATGTACTATTGGATCCTATTGGCTAGTATTTTGGTGAGAATTTTTGCACCTGTGTTTATCAGGGATATTGGTCTGTAATTTTGATGGGGTCTTTGCCTGGTTTTGGGATCAAGGTAATGTTAGCCTCATAAAATGAGTTTGGAAGTTTTCCTTCCATTTCTATTTTTTGGGGACAGTTTCAGGGGAATAGGTATTAATTTTTCTTTAAACATTTGGTAGAATTCCTCTGGGAAGCCATCTGGCCCTGGGCTCTTGTTTGTTGGGAGATTTTTGATGACTGCTTCAATCTCCTTACTGGTTATGGGTATGTCCAGGTTTTCTATTTCTTCCTCGTTCAGTTTTGGTAGTTTACATTTCTCTAGGAATGCATCTGTTTCTTCCAGATTGTCTGGAATTTGCTGGTGTATAGCTGTTCATGTATTTGAGTTTGTCCTAACTTTCCTCTTGTCCTTGAGTTCAAGTTTCAAAGCACTGTGGTTTGAAAATACACAGGGAATGATCCCAACCTTTTGGTACCAGTTGAGAACTGATTTGTTACCCAGGATATGATCTATTCTGGAGAATGTTCCATGCATACTAGAGAAGAACCTGCATTCTGTTGGTTTGGGTTAGAAGGCTTTGAATATACCTGTGATGTCCATCTGGTCTAGTGTGTCATTTAAAGCTTTTATTTCCTTGTTGATCTTTTGCTTAGATGATCTGTCCATTTTAGTGAATGGGGTGTCAAGGTCTGCTAATATTATTGTATTATTGTCAATGTGTTTCTTTGATTTTGTTTTTAATTGGCTTAGATAATTGGCTGCTCCCATGTTAGGGGCATAGATATTTAAAATTGTTAGATCTTCTTGTTGGACAGACACTTTAAGTATGATATAGTGTCCTTCCACATCTCATATTATAGTCTTTGGTTTAAAATCTAATTTTTCTGATATAAGGATTATTACCTCAGCTTTCTTTTGATGTCCATTAGAATGTTAAATGCTTTTCCCCCCTTATTTGAAATTTGGAGATGTCTTTGGCTCTAAGATTAGTCTCTTGCACACAGTATATTAATGGGTTTTGTTTTTTCTTATCCATTCTGATACCTTGTGTCTTTTGATTGGGACATTTAGCCCATTTACATTCAGGGTAATTTTTCAAAGATATGAACTTTTGCCATTGTATTGCCTGTAAGGTGACTGTTAACTGTATATTGTCTCTCTTCCTATATGTTGCTTTTAGGCTCTCTCTTTGCTTGGAGGACCCCTTTCAATATTTCCTGTAGGGCTGTTTTGGTATTTGCAAATTCTTTTAGTTTTTGTCTCTCCTTTAGCTTTTTGTCTCTCCTTTAGCTTTTTGTCTCTCCTTCTATTTTCAATGACAACCAAGCTGCATATAGTATTCTTGGCTGCATATTTTTCTCATTTAGTGCTCTGAATATATCATGCCAGTACTTTCTGGCCTGCCAGATCTCTGTGGATAGGTCTGCTGTCAGCCTAATATTTCTACCATTGTATGTCACAGACTTCTTGTCCCAAGCTTCTTTCTTAATTTTCTCTTTGTCACTGAGACTTGTAAGTTTTACTATTAGATGATGGGGTGTTAACCTTATTTTTATTGATTTTGAGGGGAGTTCTCTGTGCCTCCTGGATTTTGATGCTTATTACCTTTGCCAAATTAGGGAAATTCTCTACTATAATTTGCTCCAATATACCTTCTGTCCCTCTCTCTCTGTCGTCTTCTTCTTCTGAGATTCTAATTATTCTAATAGTTTTTTGTGTTATGGTATCACTTATTTCTTGAATTCTCCCCTCCTGGTCCAGTAGTTATTTGTCTCTCTTTTGCTCAGCTTCTTTACTCTCCATCATTTGATCTTCTATAACACCAATTCTCTCTTCTGCCTCATTCATCCTAGCAATAAGAGCTTCCATTTTTTACTACATCTCATTTATAGTCTTTTAAAAATTTCAACTTAGTTAGATTTTAGTTCTTTTATTTCTCCACAAAGGGATTCTCTAGTATCCTCTATTTTTTTCAAGCCCAGCTAATATCTTTATAAGCATCATTCTGAACTCTAGTTCCAACATTTTACTAATGTCTGTATTGATTAGGTCCCTGGCAATTAGTACTGCCTCTTGCTCTTTTTTATTCCTTGAGGTGAGTTTTTCCATTTTGTCATTTTGTCCAGAGAAGAACAGATGAATGACGGAACACAATGCTAAAAGGATAAATATACAGAAATATACACGCTAAATGAATTAGAAGATACCTGCAACTGGGGGTAAGGGGGAAGGAGGGGATGGGAGAAAGGGGGAAAAAAGAAGAAGAAGAAGAAAAAAATATGATCAGGCTGGTGAATAAAATAGAGTCATACACTAGATTTGGGGTATATTTTGGTCAGTTAGAAGAAACTGTCTCCCAAAATTTTAAAGAAAGAAATATATATATATATATATATATGTATATATATATATATATATACACAAAAATAAGGGTAAATACAATGAAGGGATGGAATATGACTGCAAAGATGAAAATTTAAAAAAATATATTTTAAAAGGAATTGATAAGATAAGACGTTGGTTGAAAAAAGAAAGAAAAAAATCAAGAAAAAAGGGGGCAGGGAGAATGCCATCAGGCAGGAGACTAGAATAAAGTTATATAGTAGATTTAGGGATATATTTTGCTCTGTTAGAAGAAACTGTATCCCAAACTTTTAAAGAAAGAAAAACTTCTATATATGCAAAAAATAAGATTAAGTACAACGAAGCGATAGAATATGAATGTAAAAATGAAGATTAAAAAAGAAATTTAAGAAAGTATTGATAACATAAGATGTTTAAAATATAAAAAAGGAAAAATTCAAAAAAAATAAAAAAGAGAAAGAAAAAATTAAAGAAAATTTTAAAAATTGAACTTTGGAAGACTAAGGACCCTTGGGGAAAAAGCCATGAGTTCTATGTGTTGCTTTCCCTAGCTCTGGGGTTCTGCAGTTAACATTGATTGGTGAACTTGGTCTTGGCTCGATGCTGTAACTGATCTTCTAGGGGAGGCACCTGTTGCAGTGATTCTCAAATGTCTTTGCTGGAGGCATAATTGCACCACCCTTGCCGGGGGCCAGGCTAAGTAATCTGCTTGGGTTTGCTCTTGGGAGCTTTTGTTCCCTGAACGCTTTCCATACATCTTTGGAGGAGGAGAATGAAAATGGTGGCCTCCCAATCTCTGGCTTAGATGAGCCAAGAGCTCAGGGCCCTGCTCCCTCAGAGTTAAGCAGCCAATCCTTCCCATCACTCTGGTCTCTGGCTACATTCTGTACTATCTAGCTGGTGACCGATTATTTCTATCTCTGGTGCATGGCCCCTTTTGGAGTCTTTAAACCCAACAAATTCCTGTGGTGCACTCCCATGCCACTCCTCCCAGAGGAGGAAGGAGGGGTCTCCCTGGATCTACCACTTGTGGGGTCTCTGCTCAAAGAGCAGTGGCCGGACTGTGCCATGGATCACAGTTTAAGATAACCCGAACTGAGAGCCCCGTCCTTAGCTCTGCCTCTGCAGCCAGCTTTCCTGCTCCAATACCTTGGAACCCTGCCACACTCAGGCACCCCCAGTCTTTGTGTGACCTCATGGGTCCTGAGACCACACTGTCCCAGTGAGGATTCCACCCCCTGCTTAGCCACTGGAGAGACATCCCTCAGCAGAGGAAACTTCTGAAAGTTCCAATTTTGTGCTCCACTGTTCTACTGCTTGCTGGGAGCTGGGCCCTCCCCTGCAGTCTATCTTCCTGTATATTGCCTCGGATTCACTTCTCTGCATGCCCTACCTTCCAGAAAGTGGTTGCTTTTCTGTTTCTAGAATTGCTCATCTTCCCTTCGATTTCCTATTGAGTCGTTAGGTGTTCAGAATGGTTGATAACTATCTAGCTGAAGTCCTGGGACCTGATGATATTTAGGTCTCCTACTCCTCCACCATCTTGTTCCTCTAACATCAGTTTTTTTTTTTTAAAGTTTTGAAAATTAACTTTAGACATAGACTTCTCTGTATTTTTCAGCATTTTGTGCTCCTCATTTTTTGTAGCAAATTCACCAAAGAAAGAAGATCCTGGTTAAATAATATATTACCTTACTGATCAAATTAGCCCAAATCAGATCACTAACTGCATACCCAATCTCCAAAGCAATCTCCAGATAAATAAGAGAATTACAATTTTGTATTTAATGATATTGCAGTATCTTTCTTGACATGTTAAGGCCAATCAGTTGAGAACCTTCACAGTTATTCCAAGAGTTATGAATGCAAGTGTGACTGCAAACACCCCTTCCATTGGTAGGAGAGAGATGTGGTACTAACAAGCGCTTTTGTGTTTTCACAGGTTATGGTTTCGTAGATTTTGACAGTCCTGCAGCTGCACAGAAAGCAGTAGCATCTCTCAAGGCAAATGGCGTGCAGGCACAGATGGCCAAGGTAAGACTGGGGTTCAGATATTTTTTCTTTTGTGATCTTATATTTCTCCATTATTGTGAGCAGAATCAGAATTGGAGATTGCAATGATTTGGATTATATTTACTTGGTAGGGAAAACAAGAAACCTTCTAATAGCTTTGGCTTGGAAGAACCTGGCTGGTTTATTTCATTGTTTTCTGTGTATATTTCTGTGTATATTTATTAATAAGCTCTTTTGTTTTGGTGAACTCATTAGCGCTTTAAGGGCACTTGTGAAGCGCTCTGTTATGCCTGAAAAGAGTGTGTGTGTCTATGTGTATCTAGGGCTTTCACAAGTAAACTGTTTGGGAGTAGTCTGATTCTCAGCAAGTTGTCATTGGTAAACTGTGCTCCAAAACTGTTCACTCTCATGTTGGGGAGAGATGAAAGCTGAATAATGAGGTTGTGTGATTTATGCAGGAAAATGAGCTTAACCAAAAGTTGTACATTGTCTGTATTGATAGAATTTCACTTTGGCCTTTACAGATAGTTTTCCTAGGTGATAATCTCCTTGATATTAATTACTTCCAATACTCATTTGTTGTTATGCAGTACAAGTAGTTCAGAGCTTTCTATCTGAAGTCATAATGCATTTTTATATTAAAGAAAATAAATAAGAGCATTTTAAATAGTTTTGAATTTTGACTGCAGTGGTGGTTACAAGAATCTACACATGTGATAAAATGGTGTGGAACTATACATGTATATCAGTATCAACTTCCTGGTGTTTATATTTTACTATAATTACGTAAGATCCAAACTTTGAGGAAACTGGGTGAAGGGTACATGTGATCTCTTTATGCTAGCTTTGCAATGTGATGTAAATGTATGATTAGTTTCAAATAAAAAGTCTAAGAAAAACGTTTATGGCATGTAGGTACTTGATATATTTCTGCTTTAAATTAATGGTCATTTTGGATTTGATCACATGCAAATATATTTTTAAATAATTTTCTCATTACTCTTACTAAATTTGTTTGTCTCTGGATTCTCAAAAGTTAAGTATAAGAGCCAACAGATCTTGAAATTCAGACCTAATGCATTTGGGCCATCTTCATGTATACTCTTACCCTTAACTATTCCCCTAAGAACTGAGTGATATAGCAACCAAGTCATCAAACCTTCAGTCATTTGAATTTTGTTATGGTTGCAAACATTCCCTGACAATATTTTCCAATTTCAACCTGAGACAGCCAGAGGTGGGATGTTTGGTTTTCTTCATCTTCAGTGTCTTTTAGCAAGCTGATACCACTCATATCTGTTAATCTTTTGTTGTGGGTCACTTCCCACAAAGATTACTTCGGTGAACTCATTGCCCTTTATGATACATTGGTTGTTTTTCAAGGCTCTATATATTAGAATTTGAATTCTTTCAGCTATGTAATGCATTCCTCATCAAGACTGTGCCTGGAAGCTTTGAATTTGGTCATGAACTAAGAATGATGAAGTTAACATTTGTAATTAATAAGGAGATTACCTACATGTCTTGGTTTAAAGGTCACTTGGCAAAAGAGTCAAGTTACCTGGCAATTTAAGCAGGCATTATGCCCAGGAAACAAATGGTAAAACATAGTTGCTCAGTACATGCAAAATACAAAATTTGAAATTCGATTGAAAGACAACTGACAGGAAAATCATCATAAAAATGCTTATAAAAATTATTATTAGAATATCTTTGATTTATTTTATTGATGGACTAACAAGTTTTGGAAATTGCTAGGTTGTGGTAGTTTGAAAATCATGAATACAGGGTATGCAATCTCAACTGTTTCAAATGTTCTGAGAAAAAAATAATATATATGTAGTTTTACTTGTTGGGTTAAAATCACTATCATCTTGCACAACAGGCAAAGAAAGTTGGCATTGATTTTAAAACTACTGAGGAGCGATTATGACTGTTTTTTCTCTGTGTCTGAGCATTCTGGTACACAAGGAATCTCTGTCCATCTCACTCTCTCATACACACACATACACACACACACACTCACACAAGTAACATGTACACCAATCACTGACCTCTCACCTAAATAGGAGGCAATCAAAGGAAATATATTTAAAGAGCTTCTAAAAACTGTTATTCATTATACGCAGCATTTTTATCCTTAGCACATGCCCAACATACACTGCACAATGTACAATGTAAGGAGATTCCAACTGAAATACTTGCAGGCACTTACTTTATTTCTGGAGTTGCTGAAAGATTTCTACCTTATCAGTTATGCTGTCTGTGGAGTAAATTCTTCTTCTTTTTCTTCTCACAGACTTTGAATCTAAAGCCCAGAGCTTTAGGTCCACATCTGCGTACTTAGAAAACTTTCAGCAGTAAATAGCTCTGTAATTTAACTACCCAGAAGCAAATAAATAGCCTCCCTTTGACAATGAAATGGAACAAGCTTGACCACCTGTATTAGCAAATTTCTCACTGAGCTATTGGATTTCATGGCCTTTTTTTCCCCTTTTGTCCTGGTGATAACTATAATTTATTATCATATAAACCTGCAGTCTGCAGGGTGTGTGAAACTTGCACCGCATTTTTTGTCATTTAAGTATCTACTGAATCGCCTCCTGCATCCTTGTTCTTATCAATATCCTACAATTTAGGTCATGGTGCTACATTTTAAAGACTCCAGGATTTTAAAGCAAAAATGCAACAAATAATCTGGGTTCTGAATAGCAACCAGGAATGAACATGAAGCTCTCCAAGGGAATCACTCTAGCTAACTTATTCCAGTGTGTGCATATAAAAAATTCAACTGATTTGTCAACTAAGAAGAATCAAACAATAAATCATCCAGTAAGTGGTAATTGATTAATAATGTATAACCATTAACACAGACTAAAATTTTCTGTATACTTGCTGTTCTGTCAAAAAGAGTTTTTAGGGATCAAAGGAAATGTTTCTTTGAGGAGAGCAGATTTAGAATATTTTAGTAATACATAGTGGTTAAGAGTGTAGGTTTGGAGAGAGAGAAACTTGGCCTTGAATTTTGGCTCTGATACCACCCGGATGTGTGGCCTTGGCTAAGTTATTTAAATATCTCTTAAGCTCTCTAATAATAATACTCGGGTAATGGGACTAAGGATGTCTGTCAGAATTAATTTAAAAAAAATACATAAAGAATTTAGGATGGTGCTTAGTTATACCAAGAAGTCAATAAATGTTAATTATTCAATGAATGTTGTTATTCATTAAATTCAAAGTTGGTTACTGAAACTTCTATAAATTCTAACACTTGCTTTAAGTGGTGTGTCATTACAAAACAGTCTCTTGAGAAATATAATAAATAATATCAATAAACATTTTTATTACATTCTAAGTGTCAGGCACTGTGCTAGGTGTTAGAGAATCAAGTTGAATAAAACCTCTCTTATTCTGAATCTTTATGTTTGGTCTGTCTCCTGGGATTGCTACTGGATTGCTCTGGATTAAGAATATTGGCTATTACGGTTCTTGCCAACCTCAAAGTATTGAGAAGAAAATCATTTGGCTGAGGAATGAGTCTCTATAAGCATAAAAAGAAAAGAGCTGAAGAGAAACCAGCTAAGAATAGCTTTACTTTGTAGGTGTTTTATTTTCTTATCAATAAGAAGGTCGTAGATAGGCAGCAAAGGGCAAATACTTTGGTACACCCTCAAGGATCAAGGCTTCTCTGCCATTCATTATAGATGGCTTTCATCTGTACGTTTATGTTGTTTCTAAAGCCTATATAGGATACCCCCATCTTAGCAGGAAAAACAAAAGGATAAAGGAATCTGAAGCTGAAGCTGAAGCTGATGGATTGTTCTGGCTGATTCTGTCCTTTTAAAAGGCTTTCCAGAGAGGTGCCCGGGTGGCTCAGCAGGTTAGGCATTTGCTTTCTGCTCAGGTCATGATCTCAGGGTCCTGGAATTGAGCAGCACATAGGGCTCTCTGCACAGTGGGGAGTCTGCTTTTCCCTCTCTCTCTACTGTTCTGCCTGCTTGTGCTCTCTTGCTCTTTCTGTAAATAAATAAATAAACTCTTGAAAAAATAAAAATAATAATAATAATAATAAAATAAAAGCTTTTCCAGAATATTAACGTAGGCCCAACTATTTATATCATAATGGCCCAAACTGAGTCATATGGTTGCCCCCTTAGCTGCAAAAGAGTCTGGGATTATGCATAATTTAGCTTCCTCATCTCTAGTAGAGAAAATTAAGAATAGTTCATCTTTTTGGATGTCCAACATCTATTACACCATTCTTCCCATTTATACATTTTGGGTGGCATGCGTTTATTCCTTCCCTAAAAGAACCTACCTTAGAGCCTCATCCTATAATCACATCTGGTGATATCATCATCCCTAACAGGCTCAGACATGGTTGCTCCTCATGGCTTAACACTCATTAGCTTAAAAGATGAGTTATCTGTCCCAACTCCCACAGTAAAGAACAACAGAGAAAAAGATAAGATACATGAAGTAAAGGAAAACCACCATTCAGGGACAGAGAGAATGGGAAATAAGCAGAAGTAACCAGTTGCTAGCACACACCAAATCCTGGGGGCAGGAATAAATTCTAGCTTTGTCCATGCAGTACACTCACTGATTAGCCAGTCATATAATCCCTGCTGCCATATAGAGAGGGCTTTCTTGTCCTTTTTTCCCCATGGCCACACTAAGGCCTCACTGAAAGACTATATAGCTTTAGAAACTGAGTTTTCCTGAACGGAAATTTGGAGGCTCTGGAATGGCTCTACATATTTTGTGTTAGCAATTATTACCAGCCATGCCCTGAGCTATTTCAAGTTTAGCAGGCCTCTTTCTTACTTTCTGTCTGTCAATTCCAAACAAGTAAACAGAGTACATCTCTTTCTAGATGAAAAGTCCACAGGGAAGAAGCCACTGCCTCCTCAGGGCCCTTACAAAAAGCTTTTTCAGGTCTACTATTAGGGATGCTATTCCAATCACCAAAGGTATTCACCTCACTGAGGGATATGTAGAATAAATTGAAGTTAAACAATTGCAAAAGAGACCAAGTGTCTAACAGAATGTCATGCACATCAGGGATAGCATAAAAATCCCATGTCAACTATGACAGAGAACCGTATTGGGACCAGAGGAAAGGAATTCTCTTCCATAAATCAATAACCTGAGTAGCAGTTCTCTTCTAGGAAAAAAAAATAAAATAAAATGAGTGGTTTTTTTTTTTTTCCACTCAAGATCAGAAGAGATAAAAAATGAAAAATCAATGAATATATGAAAATAAATTCTGTAAATTCTAATATGTATATGCATAAACTTAATTTAAAAATGCATTACCCCAGGGGTACCTGGGTGGCTCAGTGGGTTAAAGCCTCTGCCTTCAGCTCAGGTCATGATCCCAGGGTCCTGGGATCAAGACCCATATCCGTTCTCTGCTCAGCAGGGAGCCTGCTTCTCCCTCCCCACCCCCACTCTCTCTGCCTACTATAATCTGTCTGTCAAATAAATAAATAAAATCTTAAAAAAAAATACATTACCCCAGGGACACCTGGGTGGTTCAGTCAGTTATGAGTTTGCCTTTGGCTCAAGTCATGATCCCAGCATCTTGAGATCGAGTCCCACAAAGGGCTCCCTGCTCAGCAGGAAGTCTGCATCTTTCTCTGCCTGCTTGTACTCACTTCCTCTCTGTCTCTCTCAGTCTAATAAATAAAATCTTTAAAAAAAGAAAACAAAACCAGAAACTTAAAAAAAATACATTATCCCAGTGGTTAGTACATAACCCTAATATTTATAGTCTAGTAGAAGAATTTTAGTTAATGAATGAAGGCCTACTTTATAGAATATTCTAGAAAAAAAATTAAATTTAACCACTAGCCTTAAGATGTGGTTTGTTACCAACCAAAGCAACTCTTCTGAATGCACAGACACATGCTGGACTTCATCAGCCAGACTCCTGTCATCTAAGGCTCTATTAATAGTCTCTGCTTTTACTATCCTTAGGTTTATGAGAGCAAGTTATTTGATGTCCATGGGTCACTGTAGTGGGGTTAGGTCTTGTTTGTTCAGCCAAACAAGGAAGCTTCTCAGAAGCTCTTGTGTAGGAAGGAGAGAAGCATCGTTCAAAGGCAAATTCAGTAGGCAATAGAGGTAATCCTGCCTCCTGAGACTGGGTGGGAAACTCAATCAATACTTATTATAATGATGGGCAAATTCTGTCTGGGGATCTAATATCCTAAAAATAATTATCCAGGTGTTTTTGTTTTCAACAAAATTAAAGAATCAGAGAAGCCTATATACTATCATTTGTCTGTATCCCAAAATGTGTCTCAGAGAGAATAAAGGATATAACCTAACATTTAGGTAGAAATCTCTTTCATTCTCTTAGTTTTTCAACACATTTATGTTGAACACCTTCTATGTACAAGATTGCTCTACATGCTAAAGATATAGCATTGAACCAGTTTTATGAGGATTGCATTCTTCTGGTGGAAGGCAGAGAAAAAACAAAGAAATACAATGTATTAGTAAGAAGTGGCTCTAAGACAATTAAAAGAGGTTATGGATACTAAATATATAGGAGATGAGGATGGTGGTTGAAGGTTGGGCTGAGATGCATTTTAGATAAGAGTGGTCAGGGAGAGTCTCTCTGATGAGGTAATATTTGAGCAGAGATCAAAAAGAAATGAGGAGAGCAAATTACAGTATAATCTCATAACAAGAGATTGTTATGAAAATTCTTTCTATAATAATTCAAAATAGAGCAAACTTTTCAGTGAGCCAACATGTCTGCACTTTGTTATCTCTATCCCACACCTTCTTAATAATGGTAGAGATGAATACACCACAATCACTTCCTCTTTTATTTTTTGTGGGAGTTCTCTGGTTTCAATCTATCATAATGGTGCATTTCTCAGAATATACGTTTTCATACGAACCAAGTTCTAATTTAGTCAGAAAGTACTTTTTTCCAGTACTTAACTTCTTCAAATTGTGTTGTTCTGTTGTACTGGTGGATGTAAAGAGATCATCTTTACATCATGTAAAGAGATGATCTCCTTACATCCATGACAAGATACCCTATACCACTGTCATGAAATGTTCTTTAAATAACTGTAATTCTGAAGAGTGGCAGTCCAATGTTGGTTTTAGCGCAGTTCATTACTTTTGGATGACTGATGCCATGTAATGAAAACCTTGCTCTGTATCATTTCCTAAAATGAATCTTTGTGTCACATGCTCTTGTGAAAGACATTTCCAACAGAAGAACATCTCTCACAAACACCACATATTATTTTTCCTCATGATGGATATTTTTGAAGTTGTCAGTAAAAGAAAAGCTAGTGGTTGGTCTTTCACAGGTCTGTAAAATATTTGTGAGTGCCTGCTTGGTTGCTTACCTCATTTATTTTTCCTTTTTTTAAAATCCTAATGCTGGATGCAGGGATACAAAACCCAATATTTAAATTGTCAGGTTGATCTTAATCCTATTTGTTAATTATTTGAAGTTTTTGAAGCAGAATCCTCTGAAGTTAAATATTTGTATTAGCTTCTACAAAATGATTTACATAATCAGGTTGTGAGTGCTACCCTGTGCTTTTGCAAGGACTCCACTATATTCTCTTTGGTGAAATGGTGGGTATGTGCTCTAATTGAATTTCCTGCCTTCCTAACATTTGACAAAAACACAAATCAATGAAAAAATTTGCCTTAAATTGTGTTGTAATTCGAGGTCTCTATCAGGTGTTCAGATACTTTTTTTACTGCAGGATGTCTGTGGACTATAAGTTCTCTTCAATTTGCAAGAAATATCAACTCTTTCATCCTACCTCTCTGAACAGAATGTGACCACAGGGTGATCTCACTTATTGGCTCATTTCTTGATATACTGTTAAGAAGTAATACTGAATGGTCTCCATTCTTGGCTTTAGTCATTTGTTCTTAAAATTGGAAGGAAAAGATCCTGTCTCTAGTCCCCATTGTAGAGGGCCGAAGGGATCTAATTAAAAGCATTACTTTGTCCCATGTAGATTCTGATTCCATTGAGAAAATTAAAGAACATCAAATTGAAACAACAAAACAAAACAAAACAAAACAAAACAATTGATTCAATTATGGGTAGTCCTGTATTAGGAAATGTGGCTTAGGTTTATGAGAAAGTGAGTCTTTAAATATTGAACGCCAGATTAGTTTAGCCATCCAGTCACAGCAAGTGCCAGAGAAGTATGGGCGTCCTGTAAAAGGGATGAAGGTGTGTTGTATCACTAGACCTAGAGGAAGATAGTGAATGTGGTGTCTGCTGGATCTCAAGGAGAAGGGAGGGAGCAAATGAGCCACCCTTACTGAGTTCTTGCTCTCAAACTCAACAGTCAGGTAAATCATTACTCCTCCCATCTGGGAATATTATGTAAGTGAACAAATAAGAAAAGGGCCAGGAGTGTCATACCATTATCCTTCCATATGAAAATACTGTGAGAAGGGATGGAAGCTTCTCTGGCTGGCTGACTCTAAATCCTTTTTGTATCTTGTTTTGAAGTGTACCTTAAAGAAAATTACTGAATGAATTATAACATTAGAATTATATGTTATATATTTATTCTTAGTAGTTTAACATCCTAGCATGGAGAAATCTGCTGAATACTGAGGCATGTGATCTACCTTGTTTCTACATTTACCACTGGTATGCTGTAGAACTTTTGTCAAGTCCCTTAACTATCTATTTTAAAAGAGGCAAGGAAACAGACAACAGGATGTACCGGGCAAAGGAAATTACATTTATTTTTCTTTTAATTGAAGTATAGTTGACATAAAATGCTATACTAGCTTCAGGTGTACAGTACAGTGATTGAGCAACTCTCTCTCTCTCCTTTTTTTTTTGACAACTCTTTATGTTATGCTACACTCACCTCATTGACTGTATTGTCCACACTGTCCCTTTCATACCCATGGCTTATTCTTTCCATAACTGGAAGCCTTTAACTCCCACTGCTCTTCACCCGTTTCACCCATCCCTCTAGCCCTCTCCCCTCTGGCAGTCATCAGTTTGTTCTCTGTTTTCTTGGGTCTACTATTTTGTTTGTTTGTATGATTTTATTTATAAGTGAAATCATATAGTATTTGTCTTTTCTTGCCCAATTTATTGCACTTAGAATAGTACACTCTACCTGCTTTATGCTAGTAAACAAGTGTTTATAGTTATTATATCACTTAATCCTTACTAGGATCCTACGAGGTAGATATTATTATCCCCATTTCATAGATGAAGAAACAAGAGATGACTTAGTTTCACAATGGTAGTCAATGGTGATGCTAGTTTTAAACCCAAGCCAGTTGGGTTCCAAAGCCTTGTTCTATGCAAGCAAAGTGTAGAACTACAAATGCTTCTCTTTAGGCTCTTTACTGGTGATCGGATATTTGATTTCCTTTTTGTACCCAGCTTTATTGAGATATAATTGACATAGAGCATTGTGTCAGTTTAAGGTATATAATGTGATGGTTTGATATGCTTAATATATTGCAAAATGATTATCACAGTGGGATTAGTTAACACCACGATCACCTCACATAATTACCACTTCTTCTTCTTTTTTTTTTTTTTGTAGTGAGAACATTTGAGATCTACCTTCTGAGAAATTTTCATGTATATAATGCAATTTTATATTAAATATAGTCACTGTGTTCTACATTAGATTCCCAGAACTTACTCATCTTATGTAACTGGTATTTTGTATCCTTGACCAACATTTCCTCATTTTCCTTCACCTCCAGCCCCTAACAACCATTATACTGTGTTTCTGTGAATTCAGCTTTTTAATATTCCACATATAAATGATATCACAGTGTTTGTCTTTCTCCATCTGACTTATTTTACCTAGCAAAATGTCCTCAAGTTCTATCCATGTTGTCACAAATGGCAGGATATCCTTTCTCTCACAGCTGAAGAATATTCCATTGTATATATAAACCATATCTTTTTTTCTCTTCTTTATCCATTCATTCATACATGAACATTTAGGTTGTTTTTATACCTTGGGTATTGTGACTAATGCTGCAATTAACATGGAGGGAGATATCTTTTTGCCATTCTGTCTTCATTTCCTTTGGATGTATATCCAGAAGTGGGATTTCAGGATCATAGTCCTATTTTCTTAATATTTTGAGGAACTTCCATGCTGCTTTCCATAGTGGGTACACCAATTTACATTCCCACCAAGAGTGCACAAGAACTCTCTTTTCTCCATATCCTGACCAGCACTTGTTATCTCTTCTCTTTTTCATGGTAGCCATTTTAACATGGGAGGTAGTATTTCAAGGAGGTTTTTTTTTTTTTTTCCTCAGAGAAACTGATTTTTTTTTAATTTTTTATTTTTTATAAACATATATTTTTATCCCCAGGGGTACAGGTCTGTGAATCACCAGGTTTACACACTTCACAGCACTCACCAAAGCACATACCCTCGCAAATGTCCATAATCCGACCTCCTTCTCCCAAACCCCCTCCCCCCAGCAACCCTCAGTTTGTTTTGTGAGAATAAGAGTCACTTATGGTTTGTCTCCCTCCCGATCCCATCTTGTTTCA